>NC_056730.1:70340651-70453151 GCF_019279795.1 Protopterus annectens
TGAAGAACTGTTAGCAGGTGAGTTGTTTATTATACTTTAGGGTGGAGTGCTGTAGTGGATGTGGTCTGATTTTGAAGTTGAGTATGATTGGATGCAGTGTTAAAAGGGGAGGAGTTGAAGTATAAATGTAATTGAATTTTTGGTAGGTTGGAGTGGGGGTAGGGGAGCAGAGTGAGCCTGAGCATAGCGGGTTGGTCCTGGCTGAGGCTGCATGCTAAAAACAATAAAGTAAGCATTAGAAATGTTTGTAAGAAAGTTTAAGGGCTCTCCCAGTAAATATTTTCAAGCTAATGAATTGTGACTGTTAATTGAACTGACTATGGGAGATAAATAACCAATTGAAATAAGTTAGGCTGAAGTAATAAGTGGCATGTAGAGAGAGAACCTGGGAGAAGAAACTAGAAACTTAAAATGGGAGCAAGTAACCTGTGAGAAGAGTGTAGACTTTAAAATGGGAGTGGATAACATGAGAAAAAGTCCAATCTTCTTGACTACTGGGGGACTTTAAAATGTGCCTTGGTCACTAGTTGCACTAGGGTTTGGCAGAGAAAAAAACAAACTAGTACATAGCCAGTATAAAACGGGGGCCAGTATTCAAAACGGAGGGGAATGGAGAGAGAGAATTAGAGCACGGTGTGATATATGAAGAGCCGGTACAGTTGAGCAGGGCGAGATGCAGTTTTAGACATTATAGTATTCACAAAGTCCTTAATCATTAATGTATGTGGAAGTTCAGGGCTCCTGTGACATTAATTTATTGCGCACCGCACATTCAGACTGTATTCTGTACATTTCAGTGAGGTCTGCAGGTAAACAAGTGCAATGGCAAGGTATATACACCCTAAAAAGGAGGGGAGAGTGGATAAGTTAACAAGCAGACAGCTAAGGATATAATGCTGTTGCTGAGCCGTATTTGACAAGGATGTATAGGCAAGAAATGAGAGTGAAGGGAGCATGCATTAGTACAGTATAGGCTAGATTAAAAGGTGAGTCTGGTGACCAGGAAGAAGGGAAGGGTGGTTAAAGCTAACTGGAATGAGGAAATGAGATACAAATACACAGGAAAAAAGGGAGGGCAGAAGTAGGGGATAGTAACACTGCAGTACACTGTCAGATATGGATGTACACACAAATGATCTAGGAGGGAAATTGAGCAATTCAAGTAAACTGTAATACAGTCCAACACCTATCACTTCCTACTTTAAACACATGGCAGAGGATGGATCACTTCAAATATACTGTAAATACAGACTTGGCTACTACTGCTTGCTCCTTTACTTTTAGGTTATGGCAGAGAAACAAATTGGTAGTTCTTGTGTTTCTATGACTACATATAAGGTTGAAAAAATGCGCGTAAACATGGAATAATTTGTTTTTCAAAAGTATATTCGTGTGCAAGTCAAGTAGTGAAATAAGTATAAACAAATTGGCATGAACAAGTGGATAAAAAATGCATGCTTTCACTGTGAAACTGTTTCTAGATTCTGTAAGACCAGGCAAAAATTGTATCCGCAGAGAAGTAGCTTCTAACAATAATTGTTTCTTGTTTCAGCAAGCGAAACAGAGTAAAACTTTGAAGTAGTCTGCCTTTAACAAAGTTCGAGTAATGTAGTTATTTCTGCAGATACAGCATAAAGGAATATCACAGCAAGAACCATTTAATAATCAGTAAAAGTCTTAGAGCTAGTAGAATGTATTCTCTCTAACAGTAGCACATATTTTCTAACTTGAATACCTATGAGAGGCTATGTAATTAACTGACTGGTTCTGTGTATCATGGTCTACACTGGCATTACTTGAGCAAGTATGACAGTATAAGAAAAGTAAAAATAGTAAAATACGTTGCTGATCAAGGGGAAAGTTCTACAGATTAGAGGAGTAACATATTAATAAAACCGGGATCAGCGGACATACATCACCAATGGCCGTGGGTAAAACAGATAGAGGCAGACTGAGAGAAAAAAAGTAAAAAAAGTGAAGTACGACAATTTTAAAAGACCACGCATTTACCCTGGATCACATGGACTGGAGGTTAGCAAAGTTCTTTGGCTGTTGGGGGCCCCCTTAGTGGGCATGCAAAAGCCTCTTTTGTTGGCCCTGATAGACTGGAACAAGGAGGGCTTCCCTATTTTGTCAGAATGTTGCTCCTATCCCTGTGGAAGCTGCTGTTGCCATTATTAACACTGTTGGCACCATTTTTTTTCCTGTCAAAAAGAAACCAAAAACAAAACCTGGGTGTAGGTTACTGATTTTCTTATGTAATAGTTTTTTTTTTTAAGAAAAAGGGATATCTGTTTTCCTGAGGAGATTAAAAAATTTGAATTTGGACAGGAAGATGAAAGGACAGGTAAAGGGTATTCTTAGATTTCTTCTTCTAATTCAGATGAGCGCTAAGTTTTAGATTTTGTGTGTGTGTGTGTGTGTGTGTGTGTGTGTGTGTGTGTGTGTGGGGGGGGGTCTTTCTTTGAAATCTTTTCCAGAATGGCCCAGTGTTTTCAGTGGGCGAACACTGAGATTCCTCAGCCCTTCAGAAAGTAGCATGCGCTGTTTCAGAAGGAATTTCCATAACCTTCACCTGTTCCTCCAGTTCTGTTTGCTGTGGAGGATGTTTGTTACTGCTCGCAGTGTTCCTGATAGTCTATCAGCTGCCCCTGTCAAGCAGGAATTTCCATAACCTTCACCTGTTCCTCCAGTTCTGTTTGCTGTGGAGGATGTTTGTTACTGCTCGCAGTGTTCCTGATAGTCTATCAGCTGCCCCTGTCAAGCAAATAGAATGTAAATAGACAAGCTGGGATTCCGAGAGAATATTAAGAAGTCTTTCTTGACTCCTTCACACAAGATTTTGTTCTTGAGGTGTCTGCTGAATTTCACTGTTCAAAAAGCTTTTCTTCCAGAGGAAAAAAGATATATTTCTAAGCTTTTCTATTCAGACTTGGGTCACTGCATGGGAGTACCTCAGGAGTTTAGGTCAGATGGCATCTATGATTCTCATGATAACCTTGACAAGATTCCACGTGAGAGAGGTACAATTGTATTTGAAGTCTCTCTGGTCCCAGCACCAGCATCCCTTGTCTTTCCAAAACCAAGTGCCTGGGGTTTGTCAGAAGGGAAATAATTTGGCGGAGACAGCAAATATCCTTAAATCCAGGTCTCCCCTTCTCTCTCCTTGTTCTGCAGTAGTCACTCATCACAGATGTCTCAAACTTTTTGGTTGGGGAGCAGTTTCAGGAGGGTTAAAAGTGCAAGGTGTGTAGGGACACTAAGGAAAGACATAATCACATAAATATAAGAGATGCTTGCCCTGATCAAGGCACTCTGAATCATCTTTAGTCCTCTGGACATCAAGTTGTTATAGACCAGGAGTGTCCAACCCTCAGAGCTCTTCCATGTAAATTTAATTTAATTTAACTTTTTCCATGTTTTTATAGTTCTAGTAAAGCTTTTATTTTATTTGTAATTTTGTGAGTTTAATATGTAATTACTGACCAGTAGGTGTACAATACACTTTGATTAAGTGCATTTGATAATAGCTTTTATAATGGTATATTTTTAATTTAATTGGAAAAGTGTCTTAGAAGTGTGCAACATTTGGTTCAGGTGCTGACAGTGAATTCAGTTACATTTCTTGACATGTTTTAACATCCATGTGTTCTATGTTGCCAATTTCATATCCACTTTATATATTTTGTTCCTGTATTTTGATTCTGTGCAGAACAGCATGTATGAAATTTTAACCCACTCTTCTGCCTGTTTGGTGAAATGTATATGCTTTATTTTAAAAGCATTTCTTCAGTAGCAGGTTGTTTTACTGTAAAGGGCTTGCCCATAGGGCAATAGGAACTGCAGGGAGAATGTCTGCATTAATATTACCTGCAGAAATTGATAGGTGGTCCAAAATGCTGCTTTAGGAAATGAAGATGAGTGATTTAAGGATAGGAGAATATGCAGTTCTGAAATGTTATCTCTTCAAATTATTCAAATATCAAGCAATTTTAATATTAGTACGCTAGTTTTTATATAAAACATGCACATGAAGGTTTTCTGAGCTACCTTAAATTAAAGCAGTAAATGAGGCATACTATTGGCTCATTACTACCAGAAATTATTCTGCAGATCCAATATTAACTGTATTAGAATGAGATATTGAATTTTAGGGCAAATATGCATTAATTAAACAGCCAGTGGGCTGACTTTGTATTAGTCCTTTAGTTTATGATGCTTGCCCTCAGACCATTTCTGTTGACTCAATGCGGCCCTTGCAACTGAGGTTGGACACCCCTATTATAGACAATACCACAGTCGTGGTACATCATCAAATAAGGGGGAACCAGGCTGTTCATCTCCTGTCATTTGTGAGGGAGAAAGTACACTCCATACCTTGAATGTCCACAGATGTCTCTGGTACTGTCTTGACAAAACAAAATCTTTCAGGAACTCTGATCGGTTGTTTATTTCTTGGGGAAGGTAAGAAAAAAGGGCAGCCTGTGTCAAAATCGAGTATGTCCAAGTGATTGTCTCGTACAGTTAGCTTTTGTTATATCCACCACAACAGAATACTTCCAGGCAGGGTAAAGGCTCATTTTACCAGGGTCTTTTCTTCATCTGTGGCTTTATGGAAAATGTTTGATTCTATGAATATTCTAGAAACACAACTTGGTCCTGTGTGCATAGTCTTACAAAGCACTATAAACTAGAGTCCTCTTCCAGGTCTAGGACAGACTTTGCTAGGACCATTCTCCAGGGCCTCTTAGACAGTCATGCTTTTTCCTCCCAGACAGTTTTAAGTAGTTCTGATCTAGCCATATAGCTGTGGCTATTACAGCAGTGATCATAATGGCACTATTGTTTAAGTAAACTTGCAGTAACAGTAGATGTTTAAATGAGTACCACTACAGTTGCTGCTCTCTCCCTCCATCCCACTATATTTTTGTTGCCAGGGTGATTATCTTTTATTTTTATTTCCCTGGCATTGTTCTTATCAGGGCTTTAGGCTCCCTCTCTCTCTGTTTGAAAGTTCTGAAGGGTTTGGTGTCCAAACCTGTCTTTTTTTTAAATCAGCTTGTCTCAATCTAACTGTTTAGGCACATAGAAGGTGCCCTGAAGCTTTGGAAGGTATTCAGCTCTTGTGTTTTTCTTGGCTGTACATGTCACAACCTATTGTTACTGCAGTAGTGATCATTCAATCATCTATTGTTGTGGTACGTTAAGCCTACACAACTGTATTTTCTGACACCAGTTTTGCCAGCATGAGACTTGCTGTATGGGATCCCAGCACCCGAGCTTTAACCCGCAGACATTTCATTATTCCAGCTACCTGCTTCTCTATGCTCCTTGAGCATCCTTTCCAGAAGTCTTTCTGTAAAGAGAAGTTGTACTCCCCTGAGCTTGAGCATTTCCCTAAAAGCTCAGCACCAGAAACAAGATGTGCGGACTCTCCCTCCCCTCTGGAAAAAGCTCCAACAAAAGATTTGGATAGAGATGAGGGAGCTAACCTTTTTTTGTCACCTGCAGAGGATCCAGAGGTTGGAGAGTATATGCACATGGAAGGAAGCAAGAAAGATGCTATCCTGCTGACAGATTTTCCCCTCACCACTAACTAAACTGGAGGTTCCAGAAGGCTTGTATGTTTACTGCTCTGTCCTTCTGTAAATTTTTTCATTCCTCTTTATCTTGAAGAAAGCTGCCAAAGTTGCAGCGGACAACCAAGAAATGTCAACCTCTGTGTGACGGTATGCAGATACCATGTTATGACACCTTAGGAAATGCACAGTAAGAGAAGAGAAATGTAGGACAGATCTGCTTGTTTCTATATCAGCCCAGCATAAGTCTGACAAATTTATAGCATTGTTGTCCATTTCCCATTCCTTCAGCTGAGGTTGCAGTAGGCCTGCATGCTTTGACTTCGTCACATTGTGTGCTGCCTGTGGTAGGTATCTTTTATTTCTTCAGAGTGGCGTGAAAGCTACCTAGACTACATATCCTTTTTGCTGAGTAAAGGGGACAGAATGTTCCATCCCCTAGGATTGTGCAGTGTGAGGGCCGAGACAACTTAATTAGCTCAATTATTTGAGCAGCAGTGCTGGGAAGGCTCCTATGCTGAAGAGTTAAGCTCTCTGTCACATTCATAGTGTCAAGCAGTGGACATTTCTGGATAGTGTGTTTCCTGCCTCCTTAAATGTCTTTAAAGGTGTTGAACTACCTAACTTGTATGTTTTTGTTTTCCCAGAGTGACCTTATTGTCAAAGGGCAGCTTGCTTATTTATTTATTGCGGTTTAATTGGGCAAATGAGATGGTCATTATACCCGTTTCGGTCACAACCTGGACTCAGAGAAACAGTTATTAGTTCACAAGTGCAAATTTACAATTACAAAATACTGTTTAGAATAATGTATACATATAGTGTGTGTGTGTGTGTGTGTGTGTGTGTGTGTGTGTGTGTGTGTGTGTGTATATTATAATGTGCATGTAATATGCAAACACACACACCTATATTTTGTATCTCTAAGAATTTCAGACACTGGTTAATGTATGGTGGATGCAAGTAGTCTTGGATGCAAGTAGTCTTGGATAACAGCTTTGTAGCTCCTTCTTTTCCTGTGAGTACTGTTATTTATGCAGAAACCTACACCAGAAACACCTGTATAGCTGCATGATCATAGCGATACCAAATGGGACTAAATATCCTCCTCCAGGAAAAACTAACAGGACTGGTGGACTTCTGCTATAAATACACTTTGCAATAAAAAATGAAAACTGGTGTCCAGAGGCAAAAAGGAGCAGGTCCCAAATCCAGAGCCAAGAAGGAGCAGGTCCCAAAGTGGAAGCACTCTATTCTCAGCCTAAATAAGAAAATAAGAGCCCTCGTGAGGTTTCTGAAGCTGAGTCCAAACTGACAACTCAACAAAGGACAACCATAAGGCCTTCTTTAGTTATGTCTGTAACTTCAAGGGTAAGACCCACAGCTGTACTGAACTGGTGGTCAGTGGCACCACTCACACTAACACTGTCAACATAGCTAACTTACTAGTGGACAGGTTCCAGAGAAAAACATCACCCCTCTACCCCCCCCCGATAATTAATCAGGACATAACCCTGCCCTTGCCCTCCACCCCATATCTCCATTGAACAGGTTATAAGTGCCCGCTCAAAGATAAATAATACTGCATCTATGGGACTGGACAACATCCCAGGATGCATCCTCCACAAGCTTAAGCAGGAACTTACAATACCATTGGGCATCAATCACAGCTTGAGCACTGGATTTGTTCCAACCAAGAGGACAGCCACTGTCATCCCACTTCTTAAGGGAGGTGCATCCACTCACCCAGAAAACTATAGGCCCATCAGCTTAACCAGCCTGATATGTAAGGCCATGTAACGCGTTATGAGCCTCCTAAACAAGGACATTGGTAGTCTCCAAGCACTTGGACCCTACTCAGTTTGGATTCATCAGAGGGAGATTATGCCTGTTAAACTTGTTGGACTTCTTTGAGATAGTCACCTGGGCCCAGGATGAGGGGGGAAAAAAGGTGCATGTTGCCTACCTTGACTTGGCCAAAGCTTTCGACACCATTCCCAACTCGGGCATCATAAGTAAACTCATTCTGCTGGGCATCAACCCATGTGTCATTAAATGGGTAGCCAGCTGGTTCACTGACAGAACCCCTGCGGTCAAAATAGGAGGATCTACATCTAGTAGTAGACCTGTAACTAGTGGTGTACCCCAAGGATTGGTCTTGGGGCCTCTGCTTTTTGGAAGCTACTTCAAAGATGTGGAGGCAAAACCCAAAGGTCTGTGGCTAAACAGATTTGCAAATGACTGCAAGTTGGAAGCAGTTATTAATTCCCCAAATGATGTGGACATTCTCCAAGAGGGGCTCACCCTAACAAACAATTGGTGCCAAGAACGTGTCCTTAAACTCGGTGCCAAAAAGTGCATCATTTTTCCCTTTGCAGAAAACTGTTCCTGCAACTTACACATGAACAACAGTGCCCTAAGCATGCAGTCAGTAGTGAAGGACTTGGGCTTTCAGGTTGACAGTGACCTGACATTTGTCCAACATGTAGCCTCTGTTGTACGAAGGGCCTGCTATATGGCCCACCTTATAAGTAAGGGTATCACTTCCGGGTTAAAAGAAGATATAACCTCCTTGTACTCTTCACTTGTCAGACCAATAACATGTACCTCTTAAGTGTCTGCAACAGCTGGAGAGACCGCAGAGATTCTTAACTAGGAGAATACAGGTTTTCTAACATCTTTGCTATGTGGATAGGTTAAATACCCTCTCTGTCTAGTCAGTTTCATACAGGCTGCTCAAAGGTGATTTCTGTCTGGCATATACAGCGGTCTCTGACCGTGCCCTAATGAATGTTCTGCATATTCGCAAATCCAGCAACACGCATGTAACTTGCGTTGGGCACCATAACATGGCCTGCAACATCAACAGAACTTGCTGGTGCGACAGGTTTGTGTCCCAGAGGCTTCCCCGTCTGTGGATAGACTTCCTCTTCATGTTAAGCAGCGTACCTCATTGTCCCTCTTTTAAGTGTAACCTAGATGATTGGATAGGAAATTCGCCCACGTATCCCGACTGGGTCCCTGCTAGACAGGAGCAACAGATGCTGACTTGGGCATAAACATTTGGTTAGGTTTATAAGGGCCCCAGGGCCACGCCCAGTACAATATGCACAGTACTGGAAGGTCAACAGTGGTGGTGATCTGAACTTTGTATAGTCTTACCCTTGTCATGAAAAAACCTTTGCAGAATTTTTTTTTTTTATCACACCTGTGCAAGTTTCTCGGCTCTTGATTTCCACAGGAGGGTGATTTCACGTTTAATGTCATTTGTAAAAGGCTATTTTCTGAATAGCAATTTTGAAAGCTGGATGAAGTAGGGAGAATAAGTTTTCTTGAGAGCTTCTGAGATTGTACATTTTGTCTGGTAATGGCAATTTTACTTTGAGGGGGCATGGAGGGCTTTAAAACCTTGAAAATTAATGTGCTTAGTAGAATAATACCCAGTTAATTACAGGTACTGTTTACTCCACCAATACAAACTGCTTGAGTAAAGGCTTGGTTAGTAGGATAAATTGCAGATTTAATTCTCTGTATTTTATAGGTGTGGGAAGTAAGACCAGGAAAGGGAGACCAATATAGGTCTACTTCTGTTCAACGAAAACACGTTTTTCGAAGAGTAGAAGTACGAACCCATTTCAGCACAAATGCACTTAACCGAAATTGCACTTTTGTGAAGTACACTTTTGCGAAACTGGGGGAAAAAAAAACACTGTACCACCGAAACACAGTACAGTGGGTATAAATATTCCCTTCTGTAGTGCGATCTCTGAGTTAGTATGTGTAGGTAGTGCTTGCCTCCCTGCAAAATGTGTTTTTCTTCGAAAAAAAAAATGTGTTTTTTGTTGTACAGAAGTAGACCCAGGTAATAATACATTTTTGGGAATGGCTAAGCTAGCTTTTTGAGAGAGATGACAACTGATCCTATACCACAGTTTCATTGTGAAGAATAAAGGAAAGAGTGGAGCCTAAAGTCTAGGTATTTTTGTTCATTGACCTTGGGGAATAGTATTATCACAGGTCTTTTATGAGAATGGGTAGAATAGTTGATTAGTAGTAGAGATGATCATGAGATTAGGGGTTGCTTAGAAGTTTATTGGAGATAAAAGAACTGCATAGCTGACTAAAATCATCCTGTAACTTGTTTTGCTGGTCTACATGGGAAGTACTGGATTGTAAAAGAAGTATACTGTCTGCATACATAATTAATTTGAACTTTGGTAGTAAGTTGATAAATGATGAGAAGAGAGAAGTGAGCCCAATGCAGATCTTGGGGCTCCTATTTTGAGAATGTCCATAGATCATATGGAGTTATTGTAATGGACTTTGAAGGGTCTATTTTTTTAGGTAACTCTGAAACCAACAAAGAGTTAGCTATGAAACCAACCAAATGGTAGGTTCTACATAGCTAAGTCTTTTGAGCATATTGAGAAGTCTACTATGGTACAGTTTTGAAGGTCCTTGTCCTATCTACAAAAGACCTGTTAAGATGCGACTTTCATTGAAGCAGCAGTAGATGATATCAATTGCTATTAGCAGAACTATGAAAATGCTAAATGAGTTGCAAAAGCCATGCTGCTAATGTGGTTTAGTAGTTGCTTGTACCATATGTTCAGATATTTTTGTAATAGAGCACAAATTAGAAATGGTTACATAAATTTATGAATGAGTACTTTAAATGTTGAAGGACCAGAGACAGAGTTAAGAGAGATTAAAGATGATTGCAAGAGACCTTTTGATTTCTAAGAGTTACTGGACGACTCGCTAAAATAATATTTCTAGGCCTAGGCCAACTTCCTCCTTGAATATATTTATCCTTTGTTGACCAGCTTATTCCCACTAGGCTAATAACCTGTTTTCGGGGGGGGGGGGGTATCCAAGGTGGTATTTATATTACCAGGGGAAATTTTGTCAAGGCATCAGAGAACTTCCAAGTAGAAAAGCTGAGCCGAGCCAAACCAACATTACTAACTTCTTTTAAAACCTTCAGAAGTTAGTAATGTTTATTGGTTAATTGTATTTTAATTAACTTGAGCTGCTTATTGGATGAGTATGTGTTTTTAAATAAGATGAAGTTAGTAATAGTAGTCTGAAGTGGTCAGTGTTATCGTGAAAGCACTTACTTATTTCCAGTACTTTTTGTACTACAGCTGTGGTGGTTTGGCTCAGCTTTTCTACTTGGATATTTCGTTCTATAGCTGTGAGCCATATCCTTTGTCTGGGGCTTCGGTTTTGTTTTTATCTGCATCAGAGAATTTCGGCTACTCTTTGCAGTAGGGGGAAGAGATTGGGTGTTACACACCTGAATTCTTCTTTCCTGTCCAGGCACGGAGGCAGCCAGGAGGAACAGAGAGAAAACATGGTTGCTGAAAGCCAAGGCAATTTGGAAGTTAAATGTGTTTAAAAATTAAGGAAAAAATTACATAAACGCTATCAAAAATGTTTTCAGGCGATGTGGGAGCAGAAAAAAACACTGTTTGCTGATGGTGAGGAGATCAGGAAAGAGATGGAGCTAAATGCAGTGGTGGAGATGGATTCAGAAGAAAATTTGGAGAAAAGTCTATAATGGCAGAAACTGCAGAAAAGTGTTATTTCAGCCCTGCAGTCCAGGAGGGTTGCGGGATGAGTATCTTGGAGGAGCTAGTTAATCAGAGTGAGCCAGAAAGTGGAACTGCTGTATCCTAGAGTGACACTGAGGGAGAAAAAGAAGAAAAGAAAAAAAACAGCCAGGGAAGGTTCCAGAAAAAAGTCCTATGCTCAAACGGTGGAAGAAGGAGCGAAGGAGAAGATTGAGATGAAGGGAAGTAAAGAAAAAAATGTTTGGGTGAGCAGTAAAAAAAGAAAAATGCCTGGACCAATATGAGATAATGAGACAATGTTACTGCACCTCTGGGAGTAAAAGCTGAAGAGGTAAGAGCTTTCATTTTAATTAAACAAAAGCTTTTTGTAATTTGTTTTTGAAACTGGCCAGGCTATGAAAAACTTTTGGAGGCCTATAAAAAGAAAGCAAACTTTCCATGGTCAGAATATGTTGTGCAGGCCTTTTTCAGGCAAAAAAAAAAAAAAGAAAAATCTTGATTCAGTTTAGAACTGAAGTGGGAACAAAAGAACTGAGAGAATATTTGTTGAGAATATGTAAAGAGTTAGTGGGCACTATTAAAATCTATAATGAAAAAGGATTATGGACTGGGGGTTGAGAGTGTAATAATTTTAAAAATGATGACAATGTGATACACATCTACTATTATTAATGTGCATGACAAAAGAGGTTTTGTGAGGTACAGAGGACAACCAAAGATGTGTTATTTTTGTTGTGGAAGTGATTAACATCTTTGTCATCTTCATTAATTAATATTTAGGTGGACAGACGAGTTGTAATACAAAGGAATGTGATGCAAAATATAAGAAATGTGGTGTAATATAGGACATTCACAGTTAGCATTTGAAGTAGAAATATAAGAAAATGAAAAAGAATGAAATTAAGAAAGAAAAAAATGCTATACAAGAACACAAGAAAAGACATAGAACTGGTATTTTAAATTTAAAGGGAAAAACAGAGAAAAAAGGACAAATGAAAAAAGTGAAGTTGCAAAGGCAAGAAAAATTCAATAGGAGGGTTAAGGAAAGAAAAGAAAATTTTAAAATTTTAGGGAGAATAAATGTAAGGGATAAGAAGATTATTCTAAACTTCTGTAAAGCTGCAAATACTAGCTTTGAACGTGAACAGTATGAAGAATATTAAGAGAATTATTTTACAATGGTGTGCTGTAGCAGATGCTCAAGTAATATTATTAGAAGACATTAGAATGCTAAGAGAAGAAGAAAGAATAGAGAGAGAAAATCTTTGGAATGGTACTGTTTAGTGTGTGTGTGTGTGTGTGTGTGTGTGTGTCTATATATATATATATATATATATATATAATGTATATATATATATATATATATATATATATGTATATATATATATATATATATATAGGCAAAGAATCATGTTCAGGTATATGAATCATGTTCAGGTGTATGTATACTATGCCAAGATGCCCAAGTAATATTATTAGAAGACCTTAGAATGGTACTGTTATTTAGTGTGTGTGTGTGTGTGTGTGTGTGTGTGTGTATATATATATATATATATATATATATATATATATATATATATATATATATATATATATATATAAAGACTGTAGTGGATATAAGATAGGACATACGAGTATGAGGGAGTTTTATGAAAATTGGACACTGGAGTGGATTCAATTCAAAAAGAAATACTAAAAGTGTAGAAAAGAAAAAAAATGGAATACAAATATGTCAGTAAATATTTAAAGATTTGGTGGAGAAAAAAATAATTTTATGAAAATGAAAAAAATGTATAGAAGAAATCCGGATAAAGTTATTAAATTGTTGTACAAGCAAAGATGTTGCTTGCAAGGAGATACTTATGCAACATAGTTAAAAGGAAATGTAATAAGAGAATTAAAACGGGAAACAAGCTAAAAAACAAGGAGAAATTTATTATTAATAAAAAAGTAGAGATAAAAAAAAATCATGATGGGTGATGTCAGTAAGGCATATTATAAAATTCTCCATAATGTTTTATACTGAATATTACAAGCAGTTAAATCAATGTATGAAAGTGTTTTATATGAAACTGAACATAAGCAGTTTGGGGAAAATTTGAAAATAGTGTGATCTGAAGCAAGGATGTCCTGCAAGCAGCATGATTTTTGCTATAATCAGTAACACAGTAGTAATGGAAATTAATAAAATGTCAAGGGAGGATGTAGAGTGATGGAGAAGATAGTTATCAACAGTGTATACTTACAGTGATGATGTTATAATAGCAAAAAATCTGGATGGAAAAAAAATGAATGAAAAAAAATGAGTACACGGTTGAAAATTTGTTTTAACCATAAGTGAAGAAGAAGAAAACTAAGGGATTTGAGTATGAAGGTATATAGGAGGTGTGGAATATGAGAGTATAGATCAGGAATAGTATTATTTGGAAGGGCAGAATACAGATACAAAAAATGGGCATCTGGAGGACATACAGCTTTTCATACAAAAAGCACATTTAATAAACTCCATAGTAATAGATAAAATCAGTTATATTCCAAATGTTTATAAGATGCCAATGAAATATGAAAAAGAAATCCATTCCAAATGTTTATAAGATGCCAATGAAATATGAAAAAGAAATCATGCAGACAATTTTTTCATTTATTTGGGGGGCCAAGCTCGAACCAGTAGATGTGAATTCTGTATATGATGAACAAGGGGGATCGGGGCTGATAAATCTGATTGTGCGTGTGGTCACTCTAAGTATGTATAAAGTACTAAACGGAGTAATGAAAAATAATAAATATTTGACAAACAATGTGTTGTAAATATCAAGAAATTTGGGAAGCAGTGGAAATGGGGGGGGGAGTAAGTGTTATTAATGAAGAAATTAATTTTACAGAAAAATTGTATTGTGGAAATTTAAAAACAAATGTGACAGAAAAGTAGCATGATATTCTTTTATTTTGTCGATCCATGGAAAGAGTTTGAAATGGCTGAGAAGAAAGCAATAATGACGAGATATAGAAATTATAAAAAAATAAATAAAGAATGCAATGATTTTTGTGGATTTTGTCCATAGGAAAATTACCAGTGGGGCAAATATGCCATACAAGAGAAAATGGGATAGGTATGTAATAAATGTAAAGAATCTGAAACTACAGAACAAGGTTTTTTTTTTAAATGCGAGAGAATTCAAAAACTGTGGAAACAAGTATGTAAACATGATTTGATTTAAGTTTATTTGAATTTTGAAATGTTAAACATGGACATAGTAAGAGTATGAGTTTTATGGGACAAGATCCCAGAATGAACGTAAGAAAATGGACAGTCCTATTCTGTGTAACATATCCTGTGTAACATGGATTATATGGATTGAAAGACAATGAAATTGGGTACAATGGAAAGTGGACATTGAGAAAAATACTGGAGAATATGTGGTTTTGGTTGTGGGTAAAAGAGTGGAGGGGTACTTAAAATGGGAATTTCAATGTATTGAATGATGTTAACATATGTAAATATGTAAAAGTATGAATTGTATATATGTATACAAATAAAAAAAATCCTACTGTTTTCTATAGTTGCTGTGGGTTCTTTAATTTCCACCTGAGCACTCAAGCAGATGGGGTCTCAGTTTAATGTCTCGTATGAAGTAAGGCGCACTCAGGAGTATAGCACCCCCTGTTATGCTGCACTGTTGTTGTTGTCTTTCGGCTTTTTCCTGGTAAGTGATTGCCACAGCGGAACTCCAGTCCGCTAATGATTGGCAGTAGATTTTTACGAAACACCGAGGTGCCAGCTCGACGCCCAACCTTCAATGAAGGCACGCCCAGTTACGCAAGCATGTCTTTCGAATGCTACCCAACCACGGGGAGGACATGCAGACTCCACACAGAAGGCACTCCCAAGCCACGTCGAGAATTGAACGGGCAGACCTCTTGCTGTGAGGTAACAACGCTACCACCACGGCAAGTTCCTCTTAAGCTGCACTGTAGTGTCAATAATTGATCCTTCTAGTGTAGGAGTAGAATTTGCAACGTTCTGCACCAAAGGTGAGTGTACTAACTGTTGCACCACTGACCACTGTGTTGTGTGCAGTGAGGCAGGAGGTTTGGTCTGGGTGAAACTCCACTGTTGTATTACGAGAGCACTTTTGGTTCAGCTCTTAGATAAATGACCACTAGTGACTCCCTTTTTACCAGTCCATTCCTCTTGCGTAATGTACCTAAAAGATTTGGATGAGCAGTGTCCCTGTGCCATGAAAAATTTCAAATGGTGTCTTCCATTTATTTATGTAGCAGTTCTCCAGTAATGTAATAAGATACAGAGGTGCCAGCGCTTTATGTAGTTTTGGATTGGTATCCAGCAACGCCAGCAGGCTGCTGCGTGGAGAGGACAGTCCTTGTAGTATTACTTCAGTTAGATTGCACACCCACAGGAAGTGATCCTCAGCATTTACTAGGACATGCCACAAACTGTTGCAAGGAAGATAACATAATTTCTAAACCCTTCTTGGACTATTACTTTCTGGCAGGGGCAGGGGTTTATATTTCCCTCCACCTGTCCGCTTGGGTGAAGATCACCGAAGAAAAGTTGGGGAAGGGAATTCTTAAGGGGATAAACTATATGCATTACTACAACTCCCAGATTTCCACTGTTTCTATTTCCAGACATCCCACCTTGCCAGATACAAGTGTGTCAATTTTTTTAAATGTGTTTTGAGTAAGAACCTTCCATGAGATTGTGAGATCCTGCCAGACTAGAGAAGCTGGAAGCTTAGAATGCTGATCAAGATACTTTTTGACTTGGGATCTGGAACTACCTCTGGATTCTTTTTTTAGTGCTAAAAGACTGGGACCTCGGCAGATATTTTAAGCAGTCAGTATCCCAGATGGTCACTGTTTAGTCCATTTTCCCATTACTGATGGTGAACAATTGGATGTGCTCCACAGACATGCAGGATGTATACTACCATATAGAGATGGATAGGTGATCCAGAAGGTCTCCCCACTTCTGTTTGGAAGCCAGTCACTTCCAATTCAGAGTCCTTCCCTTTGGTCTCACCACAGCCCCCCTGGGTGTTCAGCAAATGTATGGAAGTGGTAGTGGCATATCCCGGGCTGGAAAGGTTCAAGGTGTTCTATATCTGGGTGACTGGCTCATTCCTACCCCTACCAGGAATCTACTTATCTGAACAACAGACTCCTAGCTCCAGATTTGTTAGCTCCAGATTTGTTTTGATGTTGAGCATCACAGTTCCATCCTGTACAGGTAATAGAGTTCCTAGGAGCACACTTTGATACAATTCACCGGATAGCAAAACTTCCACAGAGCAGGTTTTCTACACTTTACAATTATCCAAGTTTTTCTTTCATCTCAAAAAAAAAAAAAACAATGGTGAGGATGATTCGTCTACAGGGTTTGATCGCTGCATCCATCACTTTGGTCCCTCTCTCTAGATACCACATTAAAGTACGTAAGGGTTTACTATCAAAATAGCGATGTTGAGATGTTTGCAGATGAAAATCTGAAACACAGATGTTCGAATGTACATCTGCTTGAACATCTCCATGCTGGAATGTTTATATTGGCAAATGCACTGTGCATTCGCTAATATAAATTCGAAGAAATGTACAGAGATTGCGGTACAGTGCGGTTTGGGAAATTCATCCCTTGCCTCACTGTAGTGCAATCTCAGAGTTGGAATATATAGTTAGCGGGGGTGTGGGGGGGGCACAAGGAGGGCTTGTCCCCCTTCAAAAATGTGATGTCAGCTATGGGAGTTTTGTGTACATTGTCTCTTATACTGACATCACGTGATGTGTTCGGAAACAATGTTGTATCTGCTAAATTCGACGGTGTCCTGTTCGTTTTTTTTTTTTTTTAATTTTTGCAGTTTACTTTCGATATGTTGAAAGAAAATTGTTTTGTTGTTTGACATATTGATAGTAAACCATACTTAATTGGATCCATACTTAATTGGATCCTAGCAGTGCAGTGTTCCATCAGCTGCCAACCTATGTCTTCCCAAATATGTCTAACAAAGGTTTGCAGGGCAGTACAGGGGAAAGACAGTCCAAGGCACATGAACCCCATCAGAGGTCTGACAGAAGTTTGCAGGGCTCTCAATCTGGTTGTTCGAATCCCCTATGGTATTGTAAGGTCACCTGCTTGTTTTCCCCAGTCCAGAGCTACTGTGACCATGGATGCTTCCTGTTTGGTGTGTGTGTGTGGGGGGGCCAGTACAGAGGAAAGTCAGTCCAAAGCACAGGGGCCCCCTCAAAGGCCAATCTGTATCCTCATTCTAGAGATGAGGACAGTTCTAACCTTTCAGGCCGGAAGAAAAATCAGATGTGAGCGTTATGTACTTTTATCTGTTTCCATCCTTCCTTGGCTCCTCTCTCGTTCCCTGCTTGATATGGATTCCATTGCTCTTTATCCTAGTGTAACTGCACTGTCCTATTCTGAAAGCCCTTCAAGTGTACTTTTTATTTATAGCACCATCAGCCTTTGTGCATTCATGTTACCCTAGCATAATCCTTTATAGCTTTGTTGCTGCTGTTAGTAGTAATAATATCATCGTTACTGTGTGTGTGTGTGTGTGTGTGTGTGTGTGTGTGTGTGTGTGTGTGTGAATGGGGGCTGTGTGTGTGTAATGTTTCTAAAATTTTCTTACTGAGCTAGGAGCACCTATAATTGAGCCTGCTTCTGTCAACCCATTCAGTCAATAAGTCATTGACATGAATGTATGTTAGCAGGTGCAGGCCCCCACATCCCCACTATTACTTCTTGAGGTGCACAAAAATGGAAAAAACTAACTTGGGCCTCACTGTCAGCTGATCTTGCACTAGTACAGTGCACTTGCATTGCTGCAACCATAGAAATGAGGAATCTGTGCATAAAGATGACTGTTCCCACTGTGATGACTAAAATGTGAGAAATGCAGTAGCAGTTAGATTGAGCACGCACAACAGTTCATAGGTAGGTACTAGGCTATCGGCCCAAGGGCCTAAGAAAGCCTAGCCAACAAGTTTCCCTGGTTTACGCCACCCAATAAATTTATTTTCCTGTGCTCCTGTCGAGCAGAGCCACAGAAGTGATCCCAGTGTTGTATTTCCTATTTCCCATCCACTTATCAAGATTTTTCTTGAGGAGTGCTAATGAGGAACTTTGCTTGACATAGATGGGTAGCTTGTTCCAGAGTATGGGAAGTCTCTGGGACAGGAATCTATCCCTCCAGCATGTCCTGTTTATTGTGGTGACTAGGTTTAGGTCCATAGAGCGTGTAGCTTGGAGGGATTGTGATTTCTTTAGCTGTAGCATGTCCAACAGCTGTGGGTTTGACATAGCTTTATATGTTAGGCAGAGATCACCTCTGAGAAGGCGATATGCTAAGGAGTAAAGCTGGAGTTTTTTTGAGACTGTCCGTGTAGAGCATCTCTTTGAGGCCAGTAATCCTCTTTGTGAGGAACTTCTGTGGCCTTTCCAGCTGCTGCAGATGTCTTGTGAGGTACATTCCAAAAGGGGTGTTGTACTCTATAATGGGTCTGAGTGCTGAGTAGAGGGGAACAATGACCCCCCCCCCCAGATGAGAACCCTTTTGTGATTAGGTGTGCCACATAAAAGGATTTCCCGACTACTGTGGCAATGTGATTATCAAAGGAGAGACTGCTGTCCACCTGGGTCCCAAGGTTTCTTATCACACATTCGGTGTTAAGTAGACTGCCACCTATGTGGTAGTTCATGGGTACAGAGTTTTTAACAAAAGGGATGGCGATGCACTTTTTGGCAGTGAGCTTGAGGCCATGGCTCTGACACCAGGCATCTGTATCATTGAGGCCCTTCTGTAGGATGTCCACATCATTTGGGGACTTTGCTATGGCTCCTAGTTTGCAGTCATCTGCGAACTTCGTTAGCCAAAGGCCTTCTGTTTTAGCCTCCACTTCAGAGAAGTAGACGTTAGCCAAAGGCCTTCTGTTTTAGCCTCCACTTCAGAGAAGTAGATACCAAACAGGAGAGGTCCAGGACTGAACACTGTGGTACTCCACTTGTCACTGGTTTGAAGTCAGATTTGGAGTCTGCAACTTTTACAGTGTGGGTTCTGTCAGTGAGCCAATTGGCAACCCATCTTGTGACGTAGGGATTTGTACTTACTTTAGTGAGTTTAGCTATAATTCCAGAATGGGGAATGGTGTCGAAAGCCTTGAAAAAGTCAAGATAGGCTGTGTGAACCACTTTACCCTCTTCTACGGCTTTGGTGACTGCCTCAAAGAAGTCTATCGGGAGGCATGATCTGCCTTTCACAAACCCGAGCTGGGTGGGGTCCAGAGTTTGGAGGTTACCAGTGTCTTTGTTTATGAGCTCCATGATACGTTCTATGGCCTTACAGACCAGGCTCGTCAGGCTAATAGGTCGATAGTTCCTGGGATCAGTGGTGGCTCCCCCTGTGTGGAGTGGGATAACTGTTGCTGTGCGCCATTCAGTGGGCACAAAGCCTGATGTGAGACTGATTGAACATGGTACTTGGGTGGGGAGCCAGTTCATTCTGAAGTTCGTGTAAAATGCAGCCTGGGATGTTGTCCAGTCCCTTGGATGCTGTGTTTTTGGCTTTAGAGAGTGTAGCTTTTACCTGCGTAGTTGTGATTACAGATACCTTGCATTCTTCCTGTATAGATATGGGCCCTTTAGGGGGTGAAAGGGGGGTAAAGTTAGCACTGAAAGAGGGGGTAAAGTTAGAACTGAACCTATCTGCCCAGACGTTGGCAATATCAGTTGGTTCTGTAATTTTCGTGCCGTTGTGCTGTAACTCGGAGCATATCTGGATTTTGCCATTGAGATTCTTAACGTAGTTCTAGAATGCTTTGTGGTTGTCCCTAGAATCAGTTGCAATTTTTGTTTTCATAACTAGCTTTGGAGGATCTTATAAAGGATCTTACCTTCTTACTGAGGCTGACTTTCATTAAGAAGTAAAGGCTTTGTGGAGTGGAGTGATGAATGAGTATTGGTTCATAATAAGTTTGAATCATGCAAACTTAAGTTTTGGAAGGGGGTAGGTTGAACTTTATCTTGGGAGGTGAGAGGGCATGGTAGGAAAATAGATGCTTTGCTTGTTTCATGCATTATCACGCAGTCTGTTTCTGTGGTCATTCATGCACCAGTGTATATTGCTTTGGGTTAGGAAATGTACCAGTGTATGCTGCTTTTATATATGTGTGGAAGAAAATCTCGGGCACTGATTCAGATCTTTGCCTACAAGACAGGATGACACCAGCTGTTCATAAGCAGTTCATGCATTGAAAAAGAACTGAGAAAGTTCAAAAGCTTTGCGTTTTAGTTGTAGTTGTGTTCATAGTTTGGTATTAGGCTATCAGCCCTAGGGCGTCTACAAGCCTAGCCATAACAATTCCTTGGCTATTTCTTCCCACACTATTTACTGCCCCTGGACCCCTGTCTAGCAGGGTGACTGACATGATCCCTGGGGTGAATTTCCTTTCTCCCATCTAATTGTCAAGGTTCCTTTTGAAGAGGGCCAAAGAGGCACTCTGCTTGACATGTATGGGCAATCTATTCCAGAGTCTGGGGAGTCTCTGGGTCAGGAACCTATCCCTCCAGCATGTTTTGTTTATTGAGTTTTATTAAATGGCATTATTCTGACAGTTTGACTCCTGGTTGTTTGTTTTGCTTTGCACGTTTGGGTTTGCTGTTGTCCATTTGGGTACCAATGAAGGTTTTTTGACTTTTCATAAGGTAAACTTGAGCAGATTCTTTTGAACGTTTTGGTAATGAATTGCATTTGTAAACTTATTTTTTTTCCCTGTGCATACATTGTATAGTTGAACGTCCTTGCTTCTTTGTAAAATTCTGTTGATTGCACTTCTTTCAAAATAGAATTATTAATCTTTTATATTTTTATGTCTGCAGCTATCTTCCAGATAATCCAGAGTATTCGAATGGGCATGTGAAGTGGCAATTGTGTAAAGAAATCCTTTTTCTCCTGTGAATTTGAACTTGAATCTTTTCATTCCCAGTGCTTGGATTTCCAGTGTAGAAGCTGCTTCCTCCAGCTTTTTGACATCAGAGACTCTTCCACTTTCGCTCTTAGCAGATGTCCTCTGCAGCTTGTGCAGAAGTGCCTTGAAAGTACATTATGCAGATAACCATTTGTAATTTCTTTGTGATTGGGGACCTAAATTTTGATTAAAAAAAGTTCATATTTAAAGTGTGGATATTTTTAAATTATATGCAATGTAGATATTTGTTTAGCTAAGTATCTTGCCTGTTTAGAAGAATTGTATATTCACTTCCCCTCCTCCACCTACACACTTTGCATTTGGGAGCATAGTTTCTTACTTATAGTTTCCTTTAAAAGCATAGGATTTTTAACAGTCAGGCTTATTCTGATGACATCCTAAACATTCCTCCGTTATAAGGTAGGCAGCTAAATTGGTTACATCTCTCTTAACTGTGTTACTCTTTGTGAACTTTACCATTGTAGTTGCTTTGTACTGTACAAAGATGTTCCATGTTTGGGGATGAACTGCAGTGACGGCTTAACCAATGGTAAGTGTAGAAATTAAGGTGCAGGATTCTAAAAAGCCATTATAATAGTGTAACATTTTGTCATACTGTAGCTGCTAGACTTGCATTTTTTTTTCTGTATTAAGTCTTTAATTTTTTCTTCACAGTGCAAGTTAACCATAAATGGGTGGCTGCTCTGGTGGTGTCTCAGGATTCTTGAAATACATGTGTATGATCTTTAGTGTCTGTATGTACAATTCCTGTAAATGACTTTATAGTTAAGCTTACAGATCTGATTGTGAGTATGCATGTATATGTACATACAACAGTGTACATTTTTAGTTACTTCATAACCAGTAAAACAAGGATAGCTCATTTTGCTCTGTATTTGGCCACACCAAAATTTGAGGGAGGGTATTTAGATACCACTTGCATCAGAATACTTCTGTTGCATGATTTGCCAAAATCAACTTTGAACAATAGTTCTGTTGTTTACAAGACTAATTTGACCAAATGGAACATTGAAAATGTGTCTTAAGACAGTTTATTGTTTTTGGCATTTGAGAGCAAATGTGATGTTCATGCAATAAAACATGAAAGTATTATTAACATGTTGTATGTAGCTGTTTTTCTTATTTTATCTGTTGTGTTGTACAAAGTAAGGGGGTATTTTGGCTGTTCTTGCTTAACTTCCTTTGCTGTATGGCAAAAGATGGCCCAGTACTGCATTGCTTACCATTTACTAGAAAATTTTGAGTATGACTGCATTTAGAAGTGTAGTGCTTGTAGATTCATTACATTTTTTGCTGCCCTGTGTAGCTTTTAATCTTTTATGATGGAAAGTATTTAAATTTATTCATTTAATAACCAGGTAAGCTCAGTTAGCCCAAGTTCCTTTTTCTGGGTGGATGCAGAACCACTAGTTTGTCTCATTATATGCAAATAGAGTGAAAACAAATCAGACCAAGGACTACTGCATCAAGTTAGCTTAAAGTTTAACCTTCTGTAATGTACTACCAGTTTAAAAATGTGTATTGTGATTATAAAAAAAAAAATGTCTCATACCCATATACAAAATGATGTCTCAAAAGCAAAGTTTCAAGTACTAGATCTGAGGTCAGCCTTCACATTATCCTTTACTGTGGGTCCGGTTCCATTTCGTAACCGACTCTGCCGTTATTCCAGCTCGCGCTTTCCAAAATCTCTCTAGCTTAGCAAGTACCCACAGTGCTCCTCACCAAATTACCTCAGATCTCGTTTGCCATTTTGTAGTGCCAGATGTGTTCTATTCAGTCTCTCGAGCATTAGCGTGCTCTTCTAAGAGTAAGTCAGCTTTTCTTCCTTATCCTATTTCTAAATTGTATCTTTTATTTCTATGTATACTACCCCACTTCTCTAGATATCTTTTATCGTGTGTGTGTGTGTGTGTGTGTGTGTGTGTGTGTGTGTGTGTTTTTTCTCTCTCCCTTATTGTTAGGTAGTTTCAAGTACCTATTTTCTCCCCTTTTACCTTTGGGTAACCTCTCATACCATTGTTGGTAGTTCCCTTCTCTTTCCAGATCACAGGAAAAACTTACCAATCATACGTCTGTTACGGATCCGAAGGCCTGAAAGCCATCTGATCTGACTGTTTCCACACAGGATCCGACAAGTTCTAAAATATTGTATCCCAAGTTATCTGATCCGATAACACCAAAAAATAGTGTTTAAACTTTACCTAGAGTAAGGTAGTCTCCCTCCCTAGACCCTGTCCTGGATAGAGTACCTTCTCCTTTTTTGGGGCATCCCAGATGATGTACCTTTTCTGTTCGTTCTTCCTGGAGCCTAACCAAAGAAGATGTGGAGAGACTGGTGAAGAAGAGCCTCCTAGTGCGGGGACAGATTGACATTCCCTTGGCTCGTACCCTTCCGTCTCAGGAGAACCAAAGCTCCCCTTTACAGGTTTCTCCTCTGACTACCACTTTAGGTTCAGAGTTCTTGGATCCGATTTGTCGGGGTCCATCAGTTTTAGATCTGTGGATATCCTTATCCATGGATCTGCAGTCATCCCTTGAGAGCTCCAGTTTGGATCCAGAGGGCTCCTGGAGCTGTAGTCTGCCTGTTGGATCTGGGGTGTTGTGTTCGACTCTGAGATATTCAGAGCCATCTTTGCACCTCGGAGCCTCTGCACTGGACAGCTTGGCTCCGGCTTTCACCTCTGAGGTTTTTCCCATGAAGTAGGAGGGGCTATGGATCTGAGAAGAGGAGCTTCTGGATCTTTGTCCTACTCTTCTCCAGGCCGCTCAGCCTTTGAGGCTGTGTAGAGTGTCTTTCCTGCTCCGGCAGTACTGGTGGAACCTTCTCCCTTGGATCTGAAGTCTTCCGTGATGACCCAGCATTTAAAGTCTCACCATGTTGTTCCACTGGGATAACCAGCCCTAGGCTCTCCCACTCAGGGAATTGTAATTTCCTCTTCAGATATCTCTCCAGAACATCCCACTAAAGAGGTCCACAGAAAGAGGACGTGCAAGAGGAAGCGCATTGATTCTCTGGTAGAATCCATCACCAAGGATATGGATTTTGAAGAAGACGAGGGGTCCCCTCGGTCATCCCCTGAAGATGTTTCATTTGGAGACATCCTGGAAGTTCTTAGAGAGGTGGCTGGATACCCAATAACCCAACGCCTGAAGAATCTGTTCTTCTTGAGGCTTTTGGTACTGGACCTTCTACCTCTTGGGTGACTCCGCCTGCCGATGAGCTAATTGAGCTAATTGACATTTCTCAGCAGGGTTGGAATGATCCAGACACTATAGAACCCATTCCTTAGATAGGATTATGGGACAGCCCACTGATCAGGTAGTTCTGGAGTAAAGGAGTTCCTGTTGATACCATGGTCATTGTGGCGGCCACCAGAAAGGAACTAGCTGAAGAAAGTTCCACTGTCCATCCCCCCAACAGGGAGTCGCAGGTGATGGACAGATTTGGGATGCGTGTATACACCTCATCACTTTTGCTGTGAGGTCTCTCAACTTGGCACATTTTACCAGATTACAAAAGGGATTTGATTAATGAGATATCAAATATCCTTTCAGGTGCTATTTCTGAGGAAGTTCAGGCCTCCACGACTTCCCAGTTAGCTACCCTTCAGTCCATATCCAATTCATCCATGCGATTGATCTCAAACGTAGCAGAGAGAACCTCGAGCAGTGGGTTCTTAGATTTCTATAAGGAGACATTGCTGGATACTCAGTTTGCAGAGCCTTTCAAGTCCTCTCATCAGTGCCCCTTTTGGCGGGGCATATTTATTTGGCCCCAAGGTTACAGACTCGAGCCAGGTGTGAGAATGATGGGAATGTGGTTTTTGACTCCTCAACGAACCTTTTCCAGGAATCAATGAGGTCGGAAAATGTGGTTCAAAATGTCTTTGGGTCCTTTCCAGGACACACATGGAGAATGATTCCCCAGAGACAGAGGAAGGACCTTAAATGGATGCTGCCATCCATGTGGCAGAAGTGGCCTCCAGAGCCAGGGTTTCGGAGACTCGTTCGTTGACCGACCCTGTCAGTGTGCTCATGAAAGAGGCCCGATTGCCCACCTCTGGAGGCAATCGGGGGAAGAGTATCCCTGCACCAGAGAGGCTGGCTAGATATAACAAAAGATACTTGAGTGCAGAGGATTATTTCCAGGGGATATAAAATACCCTTTTTCCTTCCACCTCCACTTTCAAGAAAAATCCCTGATGTTCCACTCAGAGGAAACCAGCAGGAATTCAAATACAAAAGCTGCTAGAAAAGAGAGTAATCCAAAAGGTCCCGCCAGACCAGATAGAATCAGGAACTTACTCAACTTCTTTTTAGTGCCAAAGAAAACGGGGGACTGGAGACCAGTTCTGCATTTCAATGAACTAAACAAATTAGTTCAAAGAACTACGTTTCGGGTGGTCATGGTTCAGTCCAGTTCTCCCTTTTCTGGGCAAGGACAACTGGATGTGCTTTATTGACCTTCAGTGCTGTCTGATAAAGATGAAGAGGCGGTCCAGATGGTACTTACACTTCCGACTGGGGGCCAGTCATTATCAATTTGGAATTCTAACCTTTGGATTCACCACAGCCCCAGGGTGTTTACCAAGTCCATGGCAGTAGTAGCAGCTCACCTGAGACTGCAAGGATTTAGGGTAGTTTCCATATCTGGACAACTGGCTCATCACTGCTTCGACCAGGTATCAACTTGTATGTGCAAGAGACCAGGTTCTCCAGATTTACACTCATCTGGGGATAAAGATAAATTATGACAAATCTCATCAGGAACCTACCCGGAGTTTAGAGTTTACAGAAGCAGTTCTCAATGCAAAGACAACCATTGTTTCCTTTTCATTACTGAGTGTTCAAACTGTAAGACTTCAAGTCAAAAGGGTAGTCTGCAGCACCTCAATTTCAGTCCAACTGTGCCTTCATGTTCTGGTATCGATGGCAGCAGCAATAATGTTGGTACCACTAGCCAGGTTTTACATGAGAATTCTGCAATGGATGTTGGGTGCTCATTGGCCGATTCTTTATCAACCTGTGTTGTACAAGATGAGAATCGCCAACATTTGCAAGAGAGATCTAAAATGGTGGATTCATTCAGACCAAGTTCTACAAGGTTGTCTATTCATTCCCCCTTAGCTCAAGGCCATAGTGACCATGGACGCTTCACGGTGCTTCTCCTAAGCCAGTTGCCAGTTTGCCGGTACTCAGTGAGTCGCTTTTGCGGCCCCTGATACCCGCTACTTCTGATTCGCAGGCCTCTACTGAGACCCATTCGGAGTAAGATATGCCGCGAGATGCTTCAACTGTGGAACCTGCGGATGTCTCTACCTTGGATGGGTCTGGAGCCGCTGTGCAGGCACCGGCTTCTGAGTGTGTATTCTGATGCGGAGTACTCTAGTCCCTCTGCTTCTCCTCCAGACTATTTTTCTTTTTGTGAAACCTTGCCTGCTGTAAGGGAGCATTTCCACTGGGAAAGCCAGGATTTTTCTGATTCAAAAAAGAGGCTTAGGGATTTCTTACTCTTGCCTCAGCATAGGCCTTTAGCTTTACCTCCTGTACTAGACATTGTTGTTGCTTTTTGGAATCTAGTTTGGCCCCTGATTCTTTGCTTCCTGCTCCCAGAAAACCTGACCGATATTACAGGGTTCCTGATCCTCACATGTTCCTTTTTAAAAATCCTATTACGGATCCTCACACGTTCCTTTTTAAAAATCCTATTACAGATCCAGATACTATTTCACAGGGACCCAAGGGCATTAAGGCCTCTGCTGCCAAAAACCGTACCCCTTCTGATAGAGACTCCAGGGCACTGGATAGATGGGGTAAGAAGGTTTACACTTCTGCAACCTTTGGCCATTAGGGCCTTAAAGTATCAACAACATATTGGATTGCGTAAACAGAAAATGATTTTAATTCCTGACTGTACTGAAAATAAGAAATTACAGGATTTAATGCATCCTGGTAAACAGGTTGGAAAACATACTTTGCAATGTTGGTTTGATTCTTTAGAGGCCTCTTGCAGGGCTGCTGTCACTGGGTCTGTACTCAGAAGGCATGCTTGGCTTAAGGAGCAATCTTTGCCCGATTATGTTAAAGCTAAACTGTTGGATGCTTCCTTAAATCAGGACCGCCTGTTTGGCAACAAAGCTGAGGAAGTTCTTAAAAAGATGGAAGATAAATCTAAATCTATACAAACTGTTAAAGATTTCTTAAAAGTTCAGCCTCCAAGATTTAGTAGGCATTGGCCCTCTAAGAATTGGTCCTTTCCGGCTCCTTCCAGGTCTTCTCAATCCAAACCCAGACACAGCAGAAATCCGAGGTTTCAGTCCTGGGGTATGCACAAGACTAAGCAGTGGTGGGCTTCTGCTTCCAAATCTGGGAGTAGTAGGACTCCCCCCTATGGAAAACTGTCTCAATGACTTGATTTTAAACTTCCAAGCACTTCTGGGTTTTAAATAGTGTCCCAAGGATACGGATTTCACTTCCACACATTACCAACGCCAAAAGGTTGGCCAGATCTACCCCCAAATCAGTGGGCAGAGGTTCAAAAGCAAATACTCTCTCTTTTAAACATAAAGGCTATTCAGACTGTACCAGAAGTGGAAAAAGGACAGGGTTTCTACTCAAGACTTCCTGGTACCCAGAAAAGACAAATCATGGCGTCCTGTTCTGGACCTGTCTACTCTAAACACTTTTTTGGTGATTCCAAAATTCAAAATGCTGACTCTTCACCACTTGCTTCCTATGCTAGGAAAAGATGCCTGGATGGTAACACTCGATTTAAAGAAAGCATACTTGCACATCCCAATCAGGGAATCTTGCAGAAGATACCTATGCTTCAAAGCAGGCTACAATCACTGCCAGTTCTCTGCACTGCCCTTTGGCTTATCTACTGTGCCCAGGGTATTCACAAAGTGCCTAGACCCAGTCATCACATTTTGCAGGCAAAGAAATATCCAGATATACCCATACCTGGACGATTGTTTAATTCAGGCAGAAAGCCAGGACATACTTTTGAATCATCTGGCCTTTGTACAAAGGGTGCTAACTTGTCTGGGGTACACCATAAACTAAAAGAAATCACACCTGGTACCCTGTCAATAAATCATATTCCTGGGAGCAAACTTGAATACAACTTCCCAGATGGTTTTCCTTATGCCAGAGAAACATTCATTTGACAACCTACTTCAAGCAAGTGGCCACAAAAACCTTACTATTTTCAAGGCAAATACTACAAGCCTTGGGGTTCATTGCCTCCTGCATTCTTCTAATTCCATATGCAAGACTGCATATGAGGAAACTGCAGTGGTATCTAAAAAGCCTCTAGTGCCAACATTTTCGGGATCTAGAAGCAATGATTCCTATCAAACCTTGCCTACGCCTAGAGTTTCTTTGGTGGGCAGAGGCCTGCCACCAAAACAAGGGGCTACCATTCACGCCACCCCCTGCCGCCCAAACCCTAACAGATACCCCAATCAGATTTTGCATGGGGGCCTCTCCTGGCAGGGAAGTGCATTCAGGGCAAATGGAGCCCAAGTCAAATGCACTTGCGTATCAATAAAAAAAAATGTTAGCTGTACAGAATGTTCTGACAGCCTTCAAGGACCGCATTCTTCTAGGGCAATTAATGGTAAAACTGACAACACTACTGTTATGTGGTACATAAACAAGCAGGGGGGTGCACATTATTACTCCCTGTGTAGACTAGCCATGGCATTGTGGAACACAGCCCTGAGCTACCAAGTGCATCTACAAGCTCAATTCCTGCCAGGAACACTAAATACACTGGCAGACAAACTAAGCAGAAACCTCATGGACCCACACTAGTGGAAGCTGGAATCAAGGATTTTCATCATGTTGACAAGCCAATGGGGGAGCCCAGATATAGCTCTGTTTGCCTCCCCACAAAACTATCAATTGGACAAATTTTTACAAGGACTCCCCATAAACAAGGAAAGTGGATGCTCTGTCCTTCAGCTCGATAAACCTATCCGTTTATGCCTTTCCTCCTCTCTCTCTCTCCAAAGTACTACTAAAGATCAAACAAGACAAACCAAGGACGATTTTGATTGCACCAGACTGGCCACGCCAACACTGGTACCCCCTCTTGTGCAGTGTGTCACTGTTGGCCCCATGGCACCTGCCTCAGACTCCTACCCTATTGTCTCAGCAGGAGAACCAGATTCTGCACCCTCCGCTTCATACACTGAACCTAGCAGCACGGCTAATCTCTCCTTTACCATCCCTCAGTAAACCAGTGACTGATATCGTTTTAGAGGCAAGGAGGCCTAGTACTAGAAAATCTTATGCTGAAAAATGGAAAATATTCTGTTTCTGGAGCCAAACTCAAGGGATGGGCACAACAGTGCCCAAATTACCTCAGATTTTACAATACTTAACTGAGATGCTTCACAAGGGCCTGTCTTTCACCATCAAAATTCCCTAGTCAGCCATTTCAGCTCATAACACAAAACCTCCCCTCTTCTCTCATCCACTGCTTAAGCAGTTGCTCAGAGGGGCCAAAAATCTACAACCATCCAGGAGAGCCCCAACTCCAGCCTGGGACCTTAACTTTTTATTGGAAAAGCTCACCCTTCCTCCTTTCGAGCCAGCTGCCACTGCGGATTTAAAATTCATCTCTTGGAAAACCGCTTTCCTTTTAGCAATCACTTCAGCAAGAAGGGTATCTGAATTACAGGCCCTCATGGCAGTGGAGCCTTTCATGCGGACAGGGTGTCCCTCAGGACCAGTCCTTCCTTCATGCCCAAGGTGGTATCCAGTGTGGCCCTTAATCAGTCCATTCATTTGCCAATCTTCTTTCCTAATCCACAGAACAAAGGGGAACGGATACTGCACTCCTTTGATGTGCACAAACAACTTAGATTCTACTTGGACAGGACTAAACCTCAAAGGAAATCTGACCAACTGCTGGTGGCATTTGCTGCAGGGGCAGAGGGAAGGCTATTTCAAAGCAAACCTTTTCCAAATGGATAGGCCATTGCATTAATTTCTGCTATAAGCACCATGGAAAACCTACCCCACAGGGGATCAGTCCCCACTCAACCAGGGCTGCATCTACCTCTACAGCCTTTCTCAGAGGGGTCCCTGCCAGGGATATCCTAGAAGCTGCTCCCTGGAGTTCAGTACATACTTTCACCAAGCATTACCACCTGCCAATTTTCAATAAATCCAGAGCTGGCTTTGCCACTGCAGTCTTGCAGGGCCTTATAGCTAGTCCTAATGCTATGTAAATTCCTCCTCCCATCCTTAGCTTTGGGAATCTACCCAATTGTGATGACTGCAACAGTGAAACACGAAGAACATTGTACAGTTGTGTACACCTACCATAAATGTAGATGTTAGAGTGTATTCACTGTTGCAGTCCTGGTTACCCTCCCTCCAGCCCCTTTCTTCTTTTGGCTATACCTCTGTTCTACTTTACTATGCTCAAAAGCTTTTTGGTGTATTTGCCTTTTTGTTGGAGGTATAACCTTGTATATTTGTAGATTTAATTGCTTCTCATTGGGGGGGGCACCTGACATCTGGGGCAAGAAAAACTGATGTAATGGCATCGGCTGCATGTTTTATATCCCTGACGCCATGGAAGAAGGGACAGCAACCGGCGCAGGATCCAAGATTTAATCAGACTGACTGAGGGCTACTGCAAGCAGATAACCCAACTTTGACTGCAAAAGTGTAAATACACTCAAACATCTACATTTATGGTAAGTGTACACAACTGTATTTTCTGATTAATTGTGAAAGTGTGAGGAATATTTGTTTTGTCTGCAGTTTCTTCCTGTGAGGAAAACTTTTCTTTAAATAGCTTAGCTGTCCTTCCATTTCACTGTTGCAATATTCTTTATCATAAGCATCCCCTGCCAAGCTTGGTGTGTTGTCCGGCCAGTATGCCAAAGCCTTTAGGTTGCTTTAAGGTACGTCACACGTATGCTCCCCACATATAGCATAGAGTATAGGGTGACTTCTGGACGTACCATCATCAGAACATCTTTGCCGCCAGTCCAAACGCCGTCTTTTGATCGTGTCCGAATGCCCCCTCCATTGCTCTTTCAGGTAAGTGTCCCATTGGGGTTTTTGCTCTTATCATTTTTTTCCTTTTGTTTTCTTGTGGGGTTCATGTCCTCCAGAAGGGTAAATGTTAGTGTGGGAGACAGATTCCCCATAAAGACTGTCATGAGCAGTGCTTATTTTGACTCTCTGCTTGCCACAATCATACACCTTGTTCCATTTGTCAGGCTTTCATCCCAAAGATTGTTCATAGTTTGCTTTACTCTTTTACTCTGTATTTAGAAAACCAGCATCTTAAGCTTTTAGCAAACGATGTTATGGAGGGAACTTCCCACTCTGAGGTCAGCCATCCATGAAGAAGAAGGCAGAGAAGTGTAGGTCTGATTGTTCAGCTCTACCGTGTCTGCCAGACGTCTCTTCTGAGGCTAGTGAAAGCAGAAAAAACAAACTGGTAAATACCTGGTATAGAGTTCCAAATAAAGCAGTCCAAGAGCAAAAAAAAAAAAAAGGAACTCACAAAGTGATGTAAAAGTAAGGTTATAATATATTTCAGATATATTATGCGATATAAAGGTTCATCACCAAGTTTTGCGTTTAGGAAATGTAGGAATCTGAAACAGCAGACCCAGGGCTGGTGTTAGCATTTTGGAGGCCCCCAGCAAATGTCAAGTTGGGGGCCCCTTAGCCACTTTCAGTATGTGTCATTCTGTCAGTGCCACCCCTGCTAAGAAACCTTTAGTTTGTGCTGCAAACTTTTAGGAATAGTACGTACAGACAGACCTGTAGCTACAAGCTCTTACAGTACAACAGGCCTATATACCACACTGTGTTGACCTAACAAAGGGACACTTAGAGTTGCTTGCAGCACTGATATATTGCAATAACTCTTATGTACAGATCTGGAATTAAATGAACTGATGACTAGGCCTACCATTTCAACCCCGTGCTCACACACCCCTGTCCTCTCTTCTGAGCCCCCCCTTTTGGGCTCCCTGTATCATGCACATTACTTTTTTCTTCCTTTTCTCACATTTTGCCTTACTCTTAGCTTTTTCAAGAAGCCATAATTTTTATGCTCTGAAGTGCATTTTAAAGTTTTTGTTTTTCTTTTTACACAACCTTTTCATTCAATCATAGCTTGAACAGAAATTATGATTAAGGAAAGAAATTCACTGTTGCTGTTCACCTTTAGTTTTCCTTGCATCCTTTCATCACTCCTTCCCTGAACAAGACAGCACAGTAATAATCATTTAGGAAATGACTCAAATAAGCAAGGGCCCAAGAAGCCCTAGGGTTGCAGATGGTCTGGGATGCATTTTAGAGCATATTCTCAGCATTTTACTCCAATGGTGGCCTAAAGAAAAATCACGAAAAAGAAAAGAATTTCAGTCATATTTTTTTCTTTAAATTGTCTTAGTCATATATTTCAAGTGACTGCTGATATACATAGCATGCTTCCTCACCCCTAACCCTCAAAGTCAGCCCCATGTATATGTGCCTGATGTGTGATTGATTTCAGTAATATATTCTAATTTGTTGGTCCTAGACGGTACACCACCCCTACACAGGCTATAGTAGCCTTCTTTTTACACTTCTGAGGTCTGTGAGAAAAGTAAATAAACAATGACCACACTGTCCTCAGCTCAAACACAAGTCTGTGATGACTTCATGTGCATACCTCCTAAGGTTTTGACTGTGATGAAAATTAAAGTTGTAATAACCACACAATCCGTAGTCCCCCAGTAACCTGCAGCAGCTTTCTGTACACACACATTTGAGCAGGGCTGGTTTTAGAATGGGTGTGATTGAAACCAAAGGCTATTATCAGTTTTATCCCAAAATGGTCATATCTCAGCACTGTTCAGGTTAAACAGCTCGATCAGCAAACTGATAAATGTTTTCTCCTGATTTTTCTTCAGCTAGCAGCAGCTTTTGTGGGGGTCCCCACAGAGACAAAGATGATTAAGGGAGCCCCCAGTATCCATTTATACAGTCTGGTGAGTGGGGGCCACCAGACTCCAAGAAGACCTGTGTCTGAATATTCTGTGATATATTTTCTTACCTTTGAAATGTAATTACTTGTTAGGTACTTTTTTTTTTTTTACTGACACCCAGAAGAATAATGTCTGTGTCCTGGCATTATTGGGTGTATGCACATATAGAAATCAGTGATATTTTTTTCATACACACATAGACACACACCAGTATAAGCCATAGTGGTACGCGTTTTGTACTTATTTCAGCAAATAGCAATACATTGTGCAACACTGGTACTGCCATACCAGATCTTTGCTGTTTAGCTGTCATCAAACAGCAGGAGAGGCAAGTCACTTATTTCCCTCATTGAGGAGTGATGCATACCTGTCACTGTCCCTGATTTTGTTCATGCTACTTTTGCTTTTTACTTTGTAAAAAGTTGATTTGCTGGTACATCATTCAGGATTGCAAACAGTCAATCTTTCCAGTCATCTGAGTTTTATAAATATTGTCCGAAAATACGTATTGATGCAAAAGGTGTTATTCTATTAACGTTTTAAGAAAATTAAAGTGATATTTAAAATGTAGTCCTGATTCTGAGCCTTTATTCTATTATTTTTGAGATTGCACTGAATTCTTAAGCAAAGAAAATGAGAGTTATAGTATCTTATGTTCTGCTTGTATTTATAAAACTCACTGAAAGAGAAAATCATCCTTGATGATCAGCTCTTCTCAAAATCCAAAATTTGCTCCGAGGTAAAGTCACTCTGGGCTGCTGATTTCTCTAGTGCTTCCCTTGCTCATGTTCATTATCTTCGTTCTAACAAGGTCATATCACAGCCCTGTTCAGGTTAAAGAGCATAATTAGTAAATTAGTACATTTTTTCTTCCTAATTTTTCCCCATCCAGCAGAAGTTTTTGTGGGGCCCCCACACAGGGATGATTAAGGGGGCCCCCTGCAGCTACAGGTATAGCAGGGACCTAAAGCTGGCTATGTAGTTAGTTTTAATGGAGAAAATGTCGAACAGCAGGGGTTAACTAAGTATTTGGCACTGTCAGTAGTAAGAATTCTGATGCCTGTTAGTTGATAAAACACTGTTAATACAACCAGAAATATCTTTTATTTATATCCCCTTTAAAATTCAGAGTTATTACCCTTGTGGTTTATTACGTATACAAGAATGCTGTACTAGCGTTTGTTGGTTTGACAGACATGTTACGAAACATCAGAATAAGATAACTTGCTATGGTTGGGGGTCCCCAGGGAACAGGGCGCCCCCAGCGACTGCAGGGTTTGCTGGTGCCTAAAGTCGGCTATGTAAAGACCTACAAATGTGCTTTAAGAATGCTATAATTAAAACTAAAAATACTGTGCTGTGATTGCGTTATGTCGCTATATAAATAAGAACATTGTTTTTGTGCACCCTAAAACAAGTAAGACGTTTTTATTTTCATACATTTGCCACTTGTAAAACCAAGAATGTGGTTTACTTAGCCACGTGTGAAAATGTACTTCATTTTATGTTGGGAAAAAACAACAGGATATTAGAAGAGTAGCCCAGCACCTATCTGACAGGCATAGGGAAGTGGAGAGTATTGATTTAGCTAGACATATAAGCTTAGGGTTATAAAAATATTCAAAGACGTATTGGAGGAGGGGATATTGTGTTGAATATAGATGGATTAATTACTTTCAAGCAGGTGTGCCCCCTGGACTGAATGATACTGGTGAGTTTAAAATTTGTTCTTAAGAGAAGGTGTCTTTTTCCATGAAACAAGCACTCCATCATTTATTTTATTGCTGCTGTGCTTCTATTGGTCTATGTTTATGTGGTGTATATATGAAAATGTGGATGAGGAATCCCTTGCTTATTCATCCCAGATTCCTTCTCCTTTAGATTGTGGTTCTGAGGAGTCGTTGTCCACTAGTCCTGACACTCGCTTTGAGGAGATTTCTTTTGGGAACAATTTCCAGGATGATGTCATTTTTTTTAAATGGGATTGTGCCCAGGTTTCTGAAGTGCAGAAGAGGTATTACAAGCTTCTGCAAGTGGACTCTCCCAGACTTTTTGCTATATCCCTCCTGTTTTGGCTGCCTTGTTGGATACCTTTTCTGCTGCATCTCTGGTTCCAGACTCCCAGCCCCCTAAAAAACTGGTTTTATAGGGTGCCTGAAGATTGCACATTTCTGTCTAGATGTCCTTCAGCTTGACCCATCTGTGGTGTCTGTAGTATTTACCAAGCCATCTCAGTTACTGCATTCTACAAAGCTTCTTCCTTCTGATAGACAGCAGGACTATGGAAAGTCTAGGTAAGAAGGGTTATACCTCTGCTACCATGGTCTTTTGGGCTGTCCTTTATTAGACCCATAGGTCAAGGTACATTTTGGCCTTTCTTTCTCAAGCCTGTTGGCTAAGATCTGACCTTCCTGATTCAGAAATGAAGACTTCTGCTCTCTCCTTGTTGAGACCTCTTCTCAGGCTCGCCATTTTATTAAGTTCAGGTATGATGCAGCAGATGCTTCTTCCAGAGCTGTTGCTTTTGGTTCTGTGATGAGGATATTCCTGGCTTCGGCTTCATCCTTTGCCTGATATTAATGCAAAGTTGATGGCTGTTTCTGTGGATAAAAAAACATAATGTGTGCATACTGCTTTACTTCTACAATGATTATTTGGATTTTATTTTTACATTTTGCAGCACAACAATGCAGAAACACTAACAGACATCTGCTAAACAAAGCAATACTGTCTCACAATGAAAATAGATTTGGCATTAAAACTTTTCTGCCCTTAAAACTCACATTCATTGAAATAGCATTGAAACCCACACACCACATCCAAAGAAAATGCATATGGCCAGTGGTGGATAAAGATTACCTTTGGGCTGTTTTCAAATCATTGACTTCTTGCACACAAATCAAGAAACATACATGTGTTCCTTTCTTTGATGCACCTTCCTGATTATTAAGTTATATTCCTTGTATACACACTTGTTAGACAGGTTGCATTTTAAATTTGTTTGAACATCTTTCCAGTAGGCTGTACTGTAGGCAATGAAAGAAAATGCATGAACCAATAATGACAAAACTGCCCATTTCAGAACATTTCTCTCATAAAAGTCTACTTCCACACCCACCCTATAAATAGAATGACAGTAGTGTAAGCCATAGGCATCTTGCACTTATTTTCAACTTCAGTATTTTTTCAGGGGGGGGGGGTCAAAAGCCAGGTACACATTTTAAACATTGCTTGTATAATTTTGGAAAGCTGCTCGAATAAAATGCGTTACCACCATGCATGTCACTGGCAAGTCTTGAACCCAGTACCCTATGCAGTCAGAGCAACATGCCACTATGCCAATTCATCAGTTTTCTGAAAAAAAAGGAAGACCAAAACTTAGTGGCTATCATTTAGTGAATTCAGTTCTCATGACCCACCATAGCTCATAACCTCTTAGCACAAAAGACCTGGGCAAACAATGCCAATAATGGGGGAATACAAATTCAGTTCTCACTTCCCACCATAGCTCTCAACTCTTAGAACAAAAAACCTGGACAAAGCTCACAAATGGTGGCTAGGGACTTACCAGGGACACATTTTAAACATTGCTTGTATAATTTTGGAAAGTTGTTAGAATAAAATGTGTTACCACTATGCATTTCACTGGTAATTCTTGAACCCAGGACCCTGTGCACTACAGTCAGAGCAACATACCACTGTGCCAAATCAGCAGTTCCCAAAACAATAGGAATACTGAAACTTTTAATGGCTATCATTTAGTGAATTCATTTCTCACTTCTCACCATAGCTCTCAACCTCTTAGCACAAAAAACCCAGACAAAGCCAGTACTGGGGGAATGCAAATTCAGTTCTCACTTCTCATTCACTATAGCTCTCAACTCTTAGCACAAATAAAATCTGGACAAAGCTCAGAAATTTTGGTGGCTAGAGACTAGGCTCTTTTTTGAGCCTGAATACCTCTAGCCACCAGGTGTATTACACGGGGGCATTTTCACACACACACACACACCTTACTTTCGAGTCCAAATGTTAATCCAGTTCACTTGATTCCCCCAAACGAAAGGAGTGCTCGCATTTGCAACGAGTGCTGCTAAGATTTTCCGCTCGCATTTGCATGTGTCCGCTAATCCAATTGATCCCCAAATGAAACAAGTGCTGCTGTTAAATCCAAAACAAGTGCACTTGATAAATCCAAAATGAGTGCTGCTGTTAAGATTTCCCGCTCGCATTTGCAGCTGGAAATGACATGAGCTCCTTGAGCTCAATTCTGACTGGCTGATAGCTCTGACAGAGCTGACATCATCACACACGTGATGACATCAGCTCAATATTCGGAAAAAAAAATAGGAAATTAAGGGGTGCCACTCTGAAATCGTGACACCCCTTCATTTGAACCCCAAAACTCGGTCCCAGCTCCTCTGGTTTGGAAGGTGGACACTCTCTTTTCCTGGAAGATGATGTTTCTTCATGCCTTTTCTTCCCTTCCTTTCATTTGAAAAAGCCTGTTCAAAATACAACAGGATATTCCCAAAATCTTGCTGGTGATTCCCTTTTGGCCCATACAGCACTAGTTCTCTCTTCTGCATTTAGCCAGGGGCAGTCATCACAAGTTAGCTCACAGGGTGGACCCACTCAAACAAGACAAAGGATCTCTCCTCTATCCTCACCTGTCCACTCTTCAGCTGACACTGTGGGTGATAGTTTGATTCCATACAGACACTTTTTTCTGAGGATGTGTTTAGGGGCCTGCAGGAAGCTAGGAAGCCCAAAACTAGGAGATATTACTTGTTCAAATGGAAAAAGACTTTCTGTTAGGTGTCTTTCATAACCTGGATCCACTTTCTGTGGATCTTCCTTCGGTTCTGTCTTATCTGTGTGAACTGCTCAGTGCTGTGTTGGCTTATTTTTCTGTTAAGGTCCACTTATCAGCTATTTCTGCTTGTCTGCCTTTATCAACTCCTTTAGCTTTTAGATTTGAGGCTAAACAGGTTCTTAAAGCCACCCTTTACATTAGGCCACCAAGTAAACATGTCCCTCCTCCCTGGCCTCTTAATTTTGTTTTAGAAAAATTGACCCAGGCTCGTTGGCCTTTACTTCTGTCAGATGGGTGTTTGAGCTTTTTGCCCTTGTGGCTTATCCTCCTCTTTCAGTTTTCCATAAGGAGACGTGTCCTTTTGTACTATTCCTCCTTTTATGCCCAAAGTGGTGAATGAGTTGTCTCCTAATCAGTCTATTCATATGCCCACTTTTTTTTCCCTTCTCCACAATCTGTTAGTGAGAAGGTGCTTCACACTTTGGATGTGCATGACCCAGGTTTTTTGGATAAGACTAAGACTTTTCGTAAATCTGATCACTTTGTTTCCTTTCATCCTAGATCCTTAGGTTTGGCTGTTTTCAAGCAAACTGTTTCTTGTATTTCTAAAGCCATTTCTTTTTGTTATGCCTTCCATGGAAAGCATTTCTTCTGTTACGGCTTCTTCTGCTAGGGCTTTAGCTAATTTCTGGTACTTTTTTTCAAGGGTTTGGATACTAACTGTATTCTTGAGGCAGCTACCTGGACTTCTGTGCTTACGTTTACCAAGCACTGTAAGTTGGATGTGATATTCAGAGCTGGAGATGGCTTTGCTAAGGCCATTCTTCATGGGCTGCTAGAGAGTTCTGCTGGTCCATCCTCCCTGTCTTCTTCCTGAGCTTTTGCACTCTCCCTATTGTAAACGATATTTCAAAAGTAAAATGAAAGGACAGTATAGGTGTGTAGCATAGCATTAGATGTCCTCCTGTTCACTGTTGCAGTATTCACTCCCTCCCTGCTTTCCGTGGTTCTTTTCTGTTCTTGATGTTACTGGTTACCTGTTTTTCCTTGCTCTGGCATTCCCTCTGGGCCTCTCAGATGTTCTTCATGTTTCAGTGTTGCAGCCATCACATTTGGGTTATCCCTGCCAAGGTAGCCCTCAGCCGGCCCGAATACCACAGATGTAGTATTTCTGTGTTGGTTGCTGTCGCTTAAGGACTGATGTCAGGTTGTCAGTAGTATAAAGTAAAACAACCAACGCTATTACATCAGCCTTTCTTGTCGTGGAGCTCGAAGCAGAAGCAGTTCACACGAGTGCCGGTCAGCTGCTACCTGAGTTTCGTCTACTGAATTCAAGCTGGTCTTCTAAAGCTAAGTACCCCATTGGGGATCATTTTGTCTTGCACTAACCGATGTCAGAAAAATTTAATTGTCTCGCCTGTGGAAAGCAAATACCATACCGAGACTTTTATTCTTACTGCGTCACTTGTTTAGGCCTAGACCATGACGTTCCCCACTCTTGCTTCTGTGCTTTGTTCAACGCCCGAACTATCTATTATCGGGCCCTTACTGTAGCTAGCTATTTTCGCTTACAGTCTTCGAACTCCAGTATGGCTTCGGTAAGCCATCCAACAGCGTATCTTCTGAAAAAGCAAGACAGAGACACACCGCACATGTCCAAACGTAGCGACGACACTTCCGTTAAGCTAGTCATCAGTTCTCAAGTCCTCAGTGAGGTGCTTTCGCAGCCACTGATGCCCGCTTCTGTGGATTCGCAGGCCACTACCAAGTCCTTTTCGGAGTCCGGTATGCTGCATGACTCTTAGACTAAAGATTCTACGGTCGTCTCTACCTTGGATGGGTCCGGAGCCACTGAGCAGGCACCGGCTTCCGAGGAAGTCCTTCACACTACCGATTCTTGACGCAAACTGACTTCTTTTGCATTTACCGTTCTTTCGAAAATGACCAGATTCTTAGGCCCAGGGTACGAACTACACCCAAGAAGCCAACGACCCAGTCTCAGCCACTTGCTTCCTTGCCTTGGATCCAAATGATTAAAATGGCGGAAGACCTTATCACGCTGATCAGGGGAAGCCAAGCTACCCCATCCAAAAGGAAAAGAGATCTGTCCCCTGTAGTTTTGTCTGAAGAAGAGTCCGGATGAGACTGATGCATCTGAGTATGAAGACTTGCAACCCCTCTCTACTTATGAGGATTCTGATGCAGAGGATTCCATTCCTTTAGCCTATCCCCTAGAGTTTTTTCTTTGGGGAAACCCTTCACACCTTAAGGGAGCATTTCCAATGGGAGAGTCGGGTGTAACTTCAGTCTAAAAAGAGACTCTGAGAATTCTTAGATCTTCCACAACACAGACCCTTGGCCATCCCCCCAGTCCTGGATGTTGTGGAAGATGTTTTCCTGGAATCCAGCTTGACTCCTGACACCCTCTGTCCTGCACGCAGAAAACCAGGCCGGTACTACAGAGTCCCTGACTCTCTCAAATTTATTTTTTTAAAAATCCTACTGCTGACCCTGAGGTAATTTCTGAAGGGCCTAAAAGGATTAAAGCAACCTCTGCTAAGACTCCCACCCCTTCAGACAGGGATTCCCGAGCACTAGACATGTGGTAAAAAAGTATACACCTCGGCTACCCTTGCTATCAGGGCACTAAATTGTCAGTTCCACATGCTAAAATTTCAACACCATACCCTGGAACTCCTCAAACAAAAAAAAGTCTTCTTTTCCTGCTTGTGCAAAATCTAGAGTTACAAGAGTTACTGTATTCTGCAAGTCAAGTAACTTAACATACCTTGCACTGTGGTTTTAACGTCCTAGAAGCTTCTTGCAGGGCAGCAGTCACGGATCTGTCATTAGAAGGCATGCATTGCTTAAGGAACAGCCCTTGCCAGACCATGTCTAATCTAAATTCTTGGATGTCCCCTTGCACAAAGAACTTATTTGACACTAAGGCAGAAGAGGTCTTAAAAAAGATGGAAGAAAAAGCAAAATCTATGCAGACAATTAAGGATTTCTTATAGGTCCAGCCTCCCGAGTTTCTGCAGGCATTGTCCCACCAAGCACTGGTCCTTTCCTGCTCCCACTAAGCCAGTTCAGGCCAGACCCCAGAGAAGCAGACCCCACCGACAGCAGCCCCAAAGAATGCAGAGATCTAAGCAGTGGACTACCTCCACTTTAAAACCAGGGAGTTCTAAGCCACCCCCTTGTGGTAAGAGCTCACAATGACATCTCCTCCACCCACTCCCTCTGCCCGCCTTCACTTACCCCTAGGAAGAAAACTCTCCTTGCACTCAAGCACCTGGGCCACCATTACCAAGGAACACTGGGTTCCGAACATTGTGTCTTAGCGATACAAAATTTCCTTCCACACCCTTCCAACCCCAAAAGGGTGCCCATATCTACCACCAAATCAGTGGGCAGAGGCTCAAAAGCAAATCCTTTCCCTGCTCTCTATGAGGACAGTAGAGCATGTTCCTGCAGAACAGATAGGCCAAGGCTTCTACTCCAGTCTTTTTCTGGTGCCCAGAAAAGAGGGCACCTGGCGCTCCATCCCTGATCTATCCATTCTAAACACCTTCCTGGTGATCCTAACATTCAAAGTGCTCTCCCTCCAGCAGCTGCTACCCATGCTGTCCAAGGACACTTGGCTAGCCACCCTAGCCTACCTCCACATTCCTCTCAGGGAATCATGCAGGAAATATCTCCGCTTCAGGGCAGGATCTCAACACTTTTAGTTTTTGCACTTCACAAAATGTCTGGTTCCGGCCATTGCCTTTTGCAGAAAAAGAAATATTCAGATTTACCTATTCTTACACTGCCTTATTCAAGCAGACAGCCAGGAGAAGCTACACAAGGACCTGGCCTCTGTAAAGACCCTGCTAACCTCCCTAGGGTGCACAATCAACGAAAGGAAATCCAAACAGATGCCCACCCAAAGATAGTCTTCCTGGGAGCAAGTCTGGACACAGTTCCCCAGATGGCATACATTACTCCAGAGAAAAAAAAATCATGACAGACTACTTCTCTCAACTAGCCACAAGGCCCCAGCTAACTGCAAGGAAGATCCTGCAAGCTCTGGGGTCCATGGCATCTTGCATACTACTACTCATCCCATATGCCAGACTGCATATGAGGAAACTTCAGTGGTACCTAAAGAGCCTTTGGTGCCAACACTCTCAAGACCTGGAAACTCTTCTACCTATAATTCCTTGCCTCAGAAAAGATTTTCTATAGCGGGCAACAGCATGCTCTCACAGCAAGGGCATGCCCTTCTCCCCACCCCCTGCTGCCCAGACCCTCACCACAGACTCATCAGACTATGCTTGGGGTGTACACCTGGACGACAATGGAGCCCACAGCAAATCCCCCTGCAAATCAGTCAAAAAGAGATGATGGCTGTGCAGCATGCCTTGATAGCTTTCACACCCCTTCTCTCTCCAGGGGATCTGATCAAAACAGACATCAAAACAGACAACACCTCTCTGATGTGGTACATCAACAAGCAGCAAAGGGACTCACTCCTACCCTCTACGCAGGCTGGCCATGATTCTTTGGCACGCAGCCTCTTCTATGCAACTACACCTGTTAGCACAATTCCTACCAGGCTCTCAACCTTCTGGCAGACCAATTAAACAGAAATCTTCTGGACCCACATGAGTGGCAACTCAACAGAAGCATGTTCACCCTAATAACTCAGAAATGGGGAACCCCAAAGGTCAACCTCTTTTTCTCCAACACCAACCATCAGCTCAGCAAATTTTGCACCAGGGAGCATCACTGCATGGCTTGGAAAGTGGTTGCCCTGTCCTTCCCCCGGGGTCAGTCTATCGGTCTCTGCCTTTCATCCCTACCTCTCATCCCAGGGGTACTGCTCAAAATAAGGGAGGAAAAACCAAGTACCATTCTCCTAGCTCCAGATTTGGCCCACCAGCACTGGTACCCCTTGCTGCGCAGCCTGCACTCGCAACCCCCATGGCATCTTCCTCAGATTCCAAACCTCCTGACCTAGAGGGAAAGGGAGTTCTTGCATCCCAATTGCAGACACTCAGTTTGGCAACTTGGATTATTCCCTAACCCCAAACCAATGTGATAACCTCAGTAAAGAGGTTCTGGATCTTATCCGTGAGACCAAACGTCCTAGCACCAGAAAATCTTATGCTGATAAATGGAAAAGGTTCTGCACCTGGATCTAGGCTAAGGGGCCAGTACGGCACAGCCCTACCTTCCTCATCCAGGATTACTTAGCTGACCTACTACACAATGACTTCTCTTTATTCTCTATAAAAATTTATGCCTCTGCTTTTTCTGCTCGTTTTCCCACTGAGCAGCCCCTTTTCTCACACCCTTTGATCAAACAGTTCCTAAGAGGGGCATGCAACTCGAGGACAACTAGAAGGGCACCAACACCAGCTTGGGACCTTAACTTTGTATTGGAAATGCTTACCCTGCCTCTCTTTTAAACCAGATTTTTCTGCAGAGCTAAAATTTATCTCCTGGAAGACAACATTCCTTCTGGCCATCACTTCAGCCAGAAGAGTCTGTGATCTGCAAGCACTCAGCTGTGGAAACCTTAGTCGTCTTTCATGCAGACAGGGTATCCCTCAGAACTAACCCATCCTTCATGCCCAATGTGGTGTCCAGTGTGGCTCTCAACCAATCCACTCATTTGCCACCTTTTTTCCTAATCCTCAGAACAAGGGGGAAAGAATTCTTCACTCTCTAGATGTGCACAGTCAGTTCAGATTCTAAGAAGACAGGACTAAATCCTTTAGAAAGTCTGATCAATTGCTGCTTAACTTTGCTACAGGGGAAGAAGGCAAAGCCATCTCCAAACAAACCATTTCCAAATGGATAGCACTCTCCATCCATTTCTGCTACAAACAGCATGGAAAGCCCCCCCCCCCAAGGGGGTCAGGAGGCACACCACCAGAGCAGTCTCCACCTTTGTAGCTTTCCTCAGAGGAGTCCCCACCAAGGACATCCTGGAGGCTGCCACCTGGACATCTGTTCACACTTTTACCAAGCATTAGCACCTGCTTCTCTTCTCCAGATCCAGAGCAGGGTTTGCCTCTGCAGTCTTGCAGGGCATCCTAGCCAGCCCCTAGTTTCATTGACTACTTCCACCCTTTTCCTCAGCTTTGGGAATCAACCCAAATGTGATGACTGCAACAGTGAAACATGACGAACATAGTACAGTTGTGTGTACACTTACCATAAATGAAGATCTTCAAGTGTATTCACTGTTGCAGACCTGGTACCCCCCCATCCCCCTTTTTTCTCTTTCTTCTTTTATTAGCATTCTAACTTGTTGATGTTCTTTTTGTTTCATTGTTGCAGTCATCACATTGGGTTATCTTCTTTCAGGTAGCCCTCAGTCGACCTGATTATCAAAGTCTTGGGTCATGTGTCGGTTGCTGTCTCATCTTCCATAACGTCAGGTAGTCAGGGGTATAAAGCATGCAGCTGATGCCATTTTATCAGTCTTTCTTGCCGTGTGGTGCCTGAAGCAGAGGCAATTTGCAAGTGCCGGTCGCCGACTCCTGAAATTTTCGTTTTCAAGTTTCAGATCCGAAGTCTTCAACTAAGCTAAATACTCCATTGGGGATCCTTTTTCTTGCTCTAAACCGATGTCAGTAAAAGTTAACAATTGTATTTCTGGTGGAAAACAAATCACTCAGATTTTCATTCATACTGCATTCTTTGCTTAGGCCCAGACCATGATATACCTCACTGTCAGTTTTGTGCCTTATTCAATCTTTGAACTATTTGTCGTCTGTTCATTTTTGCATCTAAATATTTTGGTACTTTGTTCAATTATTCAGAAATGGCTTCGGTAAACCACCCGACTACCGACATTCTGAAAAAAATGCAAAGATAAAGACAGAGACTGACTGCATAGGTCCAAAGCTGCCGACGATGCTTTTGCAGCCCGATAGCTACTTCAGATTCGCAGGCCTCTACTGAGACCCATTTGGAGTCCGGTATGCCGCGAAATGCTTCTTTGACTGTGGAACCTGTGGATGTCTCTACCTTGGATGGGTTTGGAGCCGCTGTGCAGGCACTGGCTTTTGCGGGTGTATTCAGGCCTACTGACTTGCATGTTAAACCGCCATCTTTTTCTTCAAGGCCTAAAACTCGATCCATGCCTAGAAAACCGACGCCCAGACCGCATGGTCGGGCCCCTATGCCTAAAAAAACAAATAATAAGAATGGCTGAAGACCTTATTACTCTAATCAGGGGAAGCCACCCTTCTCCGTCTAAGAGACGGACTGATTTTCCTGATCAGGATTCTGCAATTTCTGTTTTCTCTGATAACCAGGATTTGCCCTTATCTACCTAAGAGGATTCTGATGCAGAAGACTCCATTCCTTCTGCTTCCCCTCCAGAGGATTTATCTTTTGGTGAAACCTTGCATACTCTTAGGGAGCCCTTCCACTGGGAAAGCCAGGATTACTCTGACTCCAAAAAGAGGCTTAGGGAATTCTTACTCCTACCTCAACACAGGCCTTTAGCTATCCCTCCTGTACCGGACATTGTAGATGATGCCTTCTCGGAATTTAGCCTGGCCCCTGACACTTTACCTCCAGCTCCCAGAAAACCTGACTGGTATTACAGGGTACCTGACTCTCACAAGTTCCTCTTTAAGAACCCTACTGCGGATCCTGAGACCATTTCACAGGGACCCAAGGGTATTAAAGCTACTACTGCCAAAACCCTACCCCCTCTGATAGAGATTCCAGGGCCTAGGACAGATGGGGTAAGAAGATATACACTTCTGCAATTTTGCCATTAGGGCCTTAAACTGCCTTTTTCATATGTTAAAGTATCAGCAGCATATTATTGGATTGCTTAAACAGAAAATGACATTGATTCCTGACTGTGCTGAAAATAAAGAATTACAGGATTTAATGCATTCTGCTGAGCAGGTGGGAAAACATACTTTACAATGTGGTTTTGCTTCACTAGAGGCATCTTGCAGGGCTGCTGTCACTAGGTCTGTACTTAGAACTCATGTTTGGCTTAAGGAGCAATCTTTGCCAGATCATGTTAAAGCTAAATTACTGGATGCTCCCTTAAACCAAGACCTCCTGCTTGGCAACAAAGCAGAAGTAGTACTTAGAAATATGGAGGAAAAAGCTAAATCTATGCAAACTGTTAAAGATTTCCTGCAAGTACAGCTTCCAAGATTTAGTAGGCATTGGCCTTCTAAGAATTGGTCCTTTCCTGCCTCTTCCAGGCCTTCTCAGTCCAAACCCAGAACCAGCAGAACACCCAGGCTTCAGTCTCAAGGTACTCACAGGCTTAAGCAGTGGGGGGGCTCCCACTTTCAAAGCTGGGAGTAGTAAGACCCCCCCATGGTAAATTGTCACAATGAGAACTTTAAACCTTCCAAGCTCTGCTCAACTGACTGTTCCTTTAGGGTGAAAGATCGCCCTGCATGCAAAAAACTGGGAACTCGTTACCCAAGACAAATGGGTTTTAAATATAGTTTCCCAAGGATATAGATTCCACTTCCACTCCTTACCAACCCCAAATGGTTGGCCAGACCTACCCCCAAACTAGTGGGCAGAGGCTCAAAAGCAAGTTCTCTGTCTTCTAAGCATCAGGGCTATTCAACCTGTCCCAGAAGCAGAATGGGGGCAAGGTTTCTACTCGACTTTTTCTGGTACCCAGAAAAGACCATTCCTGGCATCCTATCCTGGACCTGTCTATCCTAAACACTTTTTTTGGTAATCTCAAAATTCAAAATGTTAACTCTACATCAACTGCTTCCCATGCTGGGAAAAAATACCTGGTTGGCAACACTGAATTTAAAGTAAGCCTACCTGAGCATCCCAATAAGAGAATCTTGCAGAAGATGCCTATGCTTCAGAGCAGTATACATGCACTCTCAGTTCTGTGCACTGCCCTTTGGCTTATCTACTGCGCCCAGGGTATTCGCAAAGTGCCTAGCTCCAGTCATTGCATTTTGCAGGCAAAGAAATATTCAGATACACCCATACCTGGATGATTGTCTAATTCAAGCAGACAACCAGGACATACTATTAAATCATCTGGCATTTGTAAAGAAATTGCTAACTTCTCTGGGGTACACTATAAATGAAAAGAAATCACATCTAGTACCCTGCCAAAAAATTGTATTTCTGGGAACAAACTTTAATACAACTTCCCAGATGGCCTACCTCACGCCAGAGAAAACAAGTTAATTTGGCAGCCTACTTCAAATTACTGGACACAAAGACCCAGTTATCTACAAGGAAAATACTGCAAACCCTGGGGTTCATGGCCTCTTGCATTCTACTAATTCCATATGCAAGACTACATATGAGAAAACTACAATGGTATCTAAAAAGCCTATGTTGTCAACATTCTCAGAACCTAGAATCAGTGATTCCTATCGTACCTTGTCTAAAGATAGAGTTCCTTTGGTGGGCAGAGGCCTGCCACCTAAACAAGGGACTGCCATTCAGCACATCCCCCTGCTGCCCAAACCCTAACAACAGATGCATCAGAATATGCATGGGGGCGCATTCAGGGCAAATGGAACCCGAATCAAATGCACCTGCATATCAATCAAAAAGAAATGTTAGCTGTACAGAATGCTTTGACAGCCTTCAAGGACCACATTCTTCCAGGACAATTATTGGTAAAGAAGGAAAACACCATGGTTATGTGGTACATAAACAAGCAGGGGGGGAACCACTCATACTCTCTCTGCAGACTAGCCATGGCTCTGTGGAACACAGCCTTGAGCTACCAAGTGCAACTACAAGCGTGATTCCTGCCAGGCAAGCTAAATACACTGGCAGATGACCTAAGCAGAAATATTCATGGACCCCAAAGATATTCAACATGTTGAGAAACAAATGAGGGAGCCCAAAGATAGACCTGTTTGCCTCCCCTCAGAACTACCAGTTGGGCAAATTCTGCACAAGGACTCCCCACAGACAAGCTTGGAAAGTGGATGCCCTGTCCTTCACCTGGAAAAACCTATCAGTTTATGCCTTTCCCCCTCTGCCTCTCCTCTCCAAAGTGTTACTGAAGGTCAAGCAGGGCAAACCAAGGACCATACTGATTGCACCAGACTGGCCATGCCAACACTGGTGTACCCCCTTTTGCACAGTGTGTCACTGTGGGAACCATGGCACCTGCCTCAGACCCATGCCCTGCTGTCCCAGCAGGAGGGCCAGATTCTGCACCCACAGCTTCAAACTCTGAACCTTACAGCCTGGCTAATTACCTGATCTCTCTGTTACCATCCCTCAGTAAGCAAGTGATGGATGTCATTCTGGAGGCAAGGAGGCCTAGTACTAGTCAATCCTATGCTGAAAAATGGAAAATATTCTGTTTCTGGAGCCAAACTCAAGGGATGGCACAACAGTGCCCAAATTACCTCATATTCTTCAATACTTAACTGAGGTGCTTCACAGGGGCCTTTCCTTTTCTTCCATCAAAATTCATGCCTTGACCATTTCAGCACATTATAATACAGAGCCACCCCTCTTCTCTCATCCATTGCTGAAGCAATTCCTCAGAGGGGTCAAAAACCTAAGACCACCCAGGAGAGACCCTACTGCAGCCTAGGACCTTAACTTTGTATTGGAAAAGCTCACTTTGCCTCCCTTTGAGCCAGCTGCAAATGCAGAGTTGAAATTCCTTTCTTGGAAAACAGTCTTTCTTCTAGCCATTAGTTCAGCAAGAAGAGTGTCTGAATTACAGGCCATCACGGCAGTGAAGCCTTTCATCATGTTTCATGCGGTCTGGGTGGCCCTCAGCACCAATCCTTCCTTTATGCCCAAGGTGGTATCCAGTGTGGCCCTTAATCAGTCCATTCATTTGCCAACCTTCTTTTTAATCCACAGAACAAAGGGGAACTAATACTGCACTCTTTGGACATGCACAGACAACTTAGATTTTACTTGGACAGGACTAAACCTCTCAGGAAATCTGAAAAGCTGCTGGTTGCATTTGCTGCAGGGGCAGAGGGGAAGGCCATTTCTAAACCATTTCTAAGTGGATAGGCCATTGCATTCATTTCTGCTATAAGCACCATGGAAAACCTACCCCACTGGGGATAAGACCTCATTCCACCAGGGCTCCATCTACCTCTACAGCCTTTCTCAGAGGTGTCCCTACCAGGGACATCCTAGAAGCTGCTACCTGGAGTTCTGTGCATACCTTCTCCAACCATTATCACTTGCCAATTTTTTTCTAAATCCAGAGCTGGCTTTGCCACTGCAGTTTTGCAGGGCCTTATAGCTGTTCCTATTGCTATATAATTGCCTCTTCCCTTCCTTAGCTTTGGGAAACTACCCAAATGTGATGACTGCAACAGTGAAACACGAAGAACATAGTACAGTTGTGTACACTTACCATAAATATAGATGTTTGAGTGTATTCACTGTTGCAGTCCTGGTTTACCCTCCCTCCAGCCCCCTGACGTCTATTGACTATACCTCTGTTCTTGTTTACTATGCTTAAAGCTTTCTGGTGTATTTGCTTTTTGTTGGAGGTGTAACCTTGTATGTAATTGCTTCCCATTATGGGGGCACCTGACATCTGGGACAAGAAAAACTGATAAAATTGCGTCGGCTGCATGCTTTATACCCCCTGACTACCTGACGTCATGGAAGATGAGACAGCAACCGATGCAGGACCCAAGACTTTGATAATTAGGCCGACTGAGGGCTACCTGCAAGCAGATAACTGAAATGTGAATACAGGCATTTCTACATTCTGCCGGAGCAAAACTGGTGTAGCAAACCAGCTGAGCAGAACCAGTGCAGACCGTTGTGAATGGAAACTAGATCAAGAGGCCTTCCATAATTTGATCCATCTGTGGGGAGTTCTTCAAGTACTCCTCTTTGCCTGCTTTCTGAACAGTCAACTGGCAAGATTCTGTTCCGGGACTCCATGCAAGAAGGCCTGGAAGATGGATGCCTTTTCTTTTCCTTGGGCAGGAATGTTCCTGTATGCTTCCCCACTAATTTCCATGGTACTTTTGAAGAATCAGAATGCATTCTGGTGACTCCCTTCTAGCCCAGGCAACTGTGGTTCTCCTTTCTTTTGAAAGTGGCCAGTGGCAGTTACCACAAGTTTCTTCACAAACAATCTATTTACAGAAGAGCAAGGGGTGTTTGATACACCCCAACAAGAATCAACTTCAGTTGACTGCCGGTACGATATAATTTTAATTCCTTTTATTGACCTGTTAACTGAGGATGTGCAGCATGTAGTATTAGAAGCTTAAAAGCCAGCTACTAGCAAATCTATTGGCAAATGGAAAAGATTTTCTTGATGCCAACAACATAAACAGCACCCATTCAGGGATAGTTTTCTAGTTTTACAATTTTATGCAAGTTACTATCCTATGGCTTTTCTTCTCTGTAAATGTTCATTTTATTGTTCATATTCAGCATGTCTGCCCATAGATCCTCCTCTTTTAATGTATTGTCATGTTAAAATGTTTTTCTAAGGGTTTTGTATAAGTTGCTTCCAAGAAAACCAGTGTCCCTCTACTTGAGATCTTAATTTTGTGTTAGAGAAGCAAACATTATCTCCATTTGAACTAGCTAACCTGGTTGACTTTGAGGTTCTTAACATGAAAAGCAGTTTACTGATTGCACTGACTATTCCAAGAAGGGTATCTGAGTTGCAAGCTATTATAGTGAATCAACTCATCTCATTTTTCCATTGAGACAGGGTTTCTTTGGGAATTAATCCTTTTATGCCTTAAGTGGTATTCAAGTTTATTTTAAGCCAAACTATCTGCATCTCCCAGATTTCTTTCCTGAACCTAAAAATGAGGGAAGATCTGATACTCCATACCATTTTGACAAACCTCTTTCAGGTCTTTGGCTCAGTTTTTCATTTCTTGCGAAGGTAAGAAGGAATGACCTTTTGTCAAAACACTATTTCTAAATGGCTATTCCCTTTTGCTTTACTTACTGTAACAAAACTTTTCCAGGCAGGGTCAAGGCACACTCTACCAGGGCCTTGGATTCATCTATGGCTTTTTGGAAAGAGTTGGATTCTACAAGTATTTTAGAAGCAGCTACTTGGTTATCTGTGCATACTTTTACAAAGCACTGTAAACGTGATTATTTCTCTAGGTCCAGATCAGGCTTTGCTTGCACCATTCACCAGGGGTCCTGGACTCCTCTTCTTCCACCTACCAAATGTAGTTAGCTAGGGTAATCTACTCATATAGCTAAGGCTACTGTATCAGTGATCGATGTGATTAACTTAGTACAGTTCTGTTAGTAAACTTATGGCAGATGTTTTTATGGTCACTTCTGCAGTGGCTGATCCCTCCCTCTATACCTCTTGTTTTTTTTTTTTTTTTTTGGTTTGCATTTAGTGCCAGGGTTTGGACATTTAGTTATTCCTGGCTTTGTCCTTTCAGTCTCCCACTCTGTGTTAGTAGGAAAGCTCTGAATGGTGTTGTGCCCAAACTTGTCTTTGACAGTTTGGGCATGTGGAAGGTACCCCTAAAGCTTTGCAAGCTAGCTGGCTGTTTTATCCTTGGCAGAATATAACTCCATATAACTAAGGCTTCTGCACCAGTGATTATATGAACATCTACTGATTTGGTAAGTTTACTTAAACAATGGTACTTTGCTTTAGTGAGGCTGTTATGTTGGCAGTTGTGAAGGAACTTTTTTGAGCTGCCCCTAACTCCATCCTCTCCAGCTGGCAAGCACTAACATCATAGCAGGAGTAATCGGTCCTCCCCTGCAGGATGTGTGCGCGCGCACACACACACACACACACACACACACACACACAGTCTTGGGGTCACAAAGCCTGTTCCCTTCCAGTATTTAGCCATTGAAAATATACATGTCTTCATTTGCATGGGAGTAGTTGGCCAACCAGCACCACCATTTTCCTTTCCCAATGGTGGACAAGACAGAGTAAACTGCCAATTCTCATACTCCCATGCCTGGCTCTTCTGGTACCCAAGTAGCTACTTGAGCTGTGGAAATCTGGGTCATAGTCCGGGTTTTATTCATCTGTGCCGCAGAGTCAGACTGTGTATCACAAACTGGGTAATATTTTCACAGTTTGATGACAGAAAGTCGGATGAGGTATAAATGTGGTGTGTACTTGGTTGGCCAGAAGAGAGTAAAAGCTGATGCCCTTCTATTCTTGTGCTGCAGTATGCATAACCTGGGTGAGTCTGCCCTCAGCTGACTCATACGTCCAGCCAGTATACAAAAGTCTAATGCTACTCTGAGGTACGTGCGATGCCTCACATCAGCTAGTGCACATTGACCATGGTATAAAGTGGACGTCCACATGTACCAACCTCAGAACTTTCCTGCCACCTGTCTGATTGCCTGCTCTGGTCGTCGCTTGCCAGATAAGTTGCAAAGTTTGGTTCAGATAAGTACCTTATTGGGGCTTTTTTTAAGTTTTGGCTACTGAATTGTGCTGTGATTACATGTCATCTAGGAAGGGCAAGTGTCCGTGTGGAAGGCAGATTCCACATAAGGATTCACACAATCTCTGTTTGTTTTGCTTAGGCCAAGACCACAACCATGCTGCCTGTGCTATATGTAAGGCCTTTGTACCCAAAACCCTTCGCAGCTGTTTAGCTTCCCTGAAATTATATCTCGAGAATCGTTGCCTTAAGCGTTTAGCATGAGATATGGAGGCTGTGTCGGGCCCTTCAGTCGAGCTGCAACCTAAGAAAGCCAAATAGTCATGGCCTGGTCTTCCTCCTGCTCCTCCTTTTTCGGGCATCCCTCCTGAGGCTGATGTGGGCTGGAGGCTGTCCCGGATTTGGTAGAAGTCTCTGATGGGTACCACATTGGAAGCTGTGAGAGACCCTACCAGCACATTCACATGGGAATTGCAGGCATCCACCTCAGGTGTAGGGAGGAACCATGGCTTGTAATTACTGAAGGCCAACGTAGCATCACCCAAATCATCGTGCGGGAGGCTGTGTCTGTGGACATTGTGGAGTGCAGGCTGACATCTGGCCCATCCACATTCCACCACTTGGAAGCTCCTCAAGAAAAAAAGACAAAACTAAACATGTTTCTCTGGTTCCCCAGGATCAAGCACAGACCATGGCTCCTTCGTTCTCTTCTCCTGCCTTCCCTCCCTCCACTCTTTTAAAAAAGACCTCTGAGGATATTTCCTCAGATGATGAGGGATCATCAGGAGATGAATCCCTGGCTTATTCAACCCATATTTCTTCCCCTTTGGGTTAGGCCTCATCAGAAGAAGAATCTAATGGTCTCCTGGGGAGGATATCTCCTTTGGGGAAACTATTCTCAAGTTGAAAAAATTCTTCAAATAGGACTGTTGCCAAATGTCTAACATACAAAAGAAGTACTATGGCCTCCTTCAGATGGACTCTCCATCTGCGATTCCCCCTGTCCTATCGTCTTTCTTAGATGCCTTTACAGCTGCTTCTAAATGCCCAGACTTTAGCCTCTTGCTCCCAAGTGCCCAGATATATTTTATAAGGTCAAAACTCAAATGGCTAGCACTAAGGTGTATATGGCAAAAAAACCTCACAACAATACCATATAAATAGGTAATTTATGCTTTATTCCTCCATACCGGTTTTGGCATAACCGACTTCATCAGTGGAAAACATATAAACATAATGTTCTACCTCTCCATATATAGACCAATGCTACATCATTTCATCCCGGTAGAAAAAGACCCCCCCCCCCAGCTTAATTATCCAATATTTTTCCTTCCTATTTAGGACACTATGCCAACCCTGTTTATTGCTTCTGTTACCAGTAATTTTATCTGTTGTTAAAAAAATGGAAATCTGCATTATTGTGTACCAAGTAGTGTCTATAGAGATCATTGGTTTCTCGTTTGTTACTTATGTCACTCCGATGTTCAGACATACGTACTCTCAATGGACGTGACATCTGGCCAATATCAAAGTCCGAACATTTGCAAGTGGCCAAATATATAATCCAATCCGTTCCACAATTCCCATATAATTTAATATCATACACCTGGCTGGTGTTTTTGCTGGAAAATTGTTTTAAGTTTACTGACATGAGGAGCAATGTCCACAAGTAAACGTACCAAAAAGAGTATCCCCCGACAAGGTGAGTTGTTGATAAATGGCACCCCCACTGTTGGTACATTTAAAATGAGAAAAATGGGAATTGAATGTCTTACCTTTCCTAAATTAAAATTGGCATCTGGTACCCAAAACCTGGTGCAAACTATCATTTGCCATGAGGATATTCCAATGTGTGTTTATAGTTTCCCTGATAACATTAGTGTTTCTCCCAAATCTTGTGACAAACCTGATAGTATCAGTGGTTGTCCTCTGAGTTTTCACTGTATATTCCAGTAGTGACATCCTGTCATGAGTGTTGGCCCAATTACTGGCAGAAATTATATCAAAATCCCTATATCCTCTAACCTGGAATCTGTTACTAAGGTCCTGTTAAGAAGTGATATATTCCTCCTGAGTCAAACAAATTCTTTTAATACGTAAAAATTGTGATTTCGGGATGTCGCGGATGGTATGGCTGGGGTGCATGCTGCATGAAGCAAGTTGTTATATTGGGGATACTTCCGAAATACTTTCGTACTAAGTGTATTGTCCAAATTATTCTGGACTGTGACATCCAAAAAGTTGATCCTGTTGCAATCAGAGATAAGGGTAAACTCTATGCCCCATTTGTTATCGTTAAGATATTGGACAAATTCCAAATGAAATCCCATATCTGCCCTCCATACCATCCAACAATCATCCAGATATCTTCTCCAGATTTCAATTTCGTTTATATAAAGATTATGGGAAGGATCGTTTATCAGCTGTTCTTCCAAATAAGTCATGAACAAATCTGCATAGATGAGTGCAAAAGAAGCACCCATTGCAGTGCCCTGAATCTGCCAAATGTATTCCCCCTGAAAATAGAATACATTTTTATTGAGCACATACTCAGCCATACATATAAGTAAAGTCTTAAATCCAGCTGGATACAAATCAGCATGGTCCAACCAGAATTGTAAAGCTTGAAGACCAGCCCAATGGGGGATATTGGTGTACAGAGCTTTGACATCAAGGGTGCAGAGGAGTCGCCCTGGTTCAAGTTGTGTATCAGACAGTATTTTTACAAACTGAGTGGTATCTTGTATCAGTGCCCGGATCAGATCCAACAGATTTTTTAGACACTGGATCAAGAAAGTGGAAAGAGGTTCAGTCAGTGAACCTATACCTGAAACAATGGGCTGACCTGGCGGTTTGGTCAATGATTTATGTATTTCTGGCAGGAGATATAAGATCTGTTTCTGATGATCCTTAGCAGTTAAATAGGACTTAACTGTCTCAGAAATAATACCCTAATCAACAGCCTCAGTTAGAAAGAAATCAATATCTTTTCAAGTAAGGAGTGGGATCAGTGGGCATAGCCATATAATGGCGGGGGTTGGACAACTGTCCCTTACCCTCACTAAGATAATAATCTGTATCCAATATGACTATTGCACCTCCCTTATCTGCAGGTACAATAACAATCTTTTGGTTATCCTTTAACTCCTGTAATGCTTGGCCTTTTCCACTTGTTAAATTATGACCCAACATCAAATATTCACCCGTATTGAAATGTATATCCCTGAGAGCAGCCTGTAAGAATACTGACACGTTTGTTCATGAGAACAGCCTGTAAGAATATTGACACGTTTGTTCATAGGTGGCTGGAAGTCAGATTTGAAAAATCTGAACTCAGTAGACCTTTGAGAATTATTGCCGGAATCAAAAAACAATTTAAGATTTAATCTACAGCAAAATTCATATAAATCAGATACTATACTGGTTTCATCAACAAAGAAACCCGGCACAAAATTCAATCCTTTATTCAAAAGCTGCTTCTGTTCATGTGTTAAAATCACGTTAGATATATTCAAAACATTACTGTTATGGTCATTTAGTGTGACATAAGGGTCTGAAGTAATCCTTCCACCATAACTATTCCTGTTCCTATGTTTCCTCCCACCCTGTCTTCTGCTGTATCTAAAGGGTGGTCCACATTGTGCTGTTTTTTTAGGAATGGATGATTCCCGTGTGCTGGCACTATCAATATCGGTAACTGAGGACTCCTCAACTGATGTACTACTATAGGAATTCCCAGTCTTTCTTAGGCTGGACCTTTGTCTCTTCCTACTAGTAGCCCCAGCCGGTCTCAACAAACCTGACATTTTTGGAAACCTCAAACGGTTTACCCCTATGATAGTCAGTTATGTCCCTGTTGAACTTTCATATTTTTTTATCCCTGGTTTGCTTTTCGAAGATAAGTAGCTCCTTTGATAGCTTGTTGAGACAAACAACATACTGAGGTTGACCCTCATAATTTTTAGTTTCACCACAAAGTTTTTTCACTTCTGCAATATTTGTATCAATCATGTGCTCATAGTATGAGCTAAGAATATGAACAAAGGACATGGAAGCCTGCTGAAGTGCCAGGTTCCAATCCTTAAGTAGTTCATCATTGATCTTACCCACTAAGGGTTGAATTCGAACCCTATGTCCTCTGGGCATGACTTCCTTGCTTTGATATGCTTTAAAAAGCTTGAGATGCCATATATTAGTTCTGAGGGTTTTCATCTCCCTACCAAGTTTGTTAAATGCCAGATTGCAGCAGTCAACGGGATCTATATTGGAAACATGTTTATCCATGCCATTTTCATTGATAATTCCAAACACTTGGATGTCATTTTTATTGGCGCATAATCCATGCAGGATAGTTTCCAGATCCATAACCATAAGCTCACAATCCAGAACCTACTCACCAGAACAGTACCTGAAGGTAAATGACAGCTAGAGCCAATATAACACCAGAGGACCAGTTATGTGCCCAACCATTGCTCCAATGGTGCCAATTATCCAAACCAATATATATGTATATCTCCAAAGAGGATTCCCTACAAGGGGATACAATACTAAAGTTCAACAGGGAAAACAGGCCACAAAGTAAACAGAAATAAAGTTAAAATGCTTGTTGAGATCAGAGGTCCAGAGGCCAGTATGAAAAAGCATAGGTCTAATCTGTGAAATAATCCTTTAACTCAATACTATACTTTAAATATGATCCACCCCCTTGGAAAGAGAAATATTTTCAAGGTACCTTGAGCCCATACAGATTAATAAACATATACAGATTAGTGATCGTATTAGTATACTGCAAGGTTCTAAATGCCTCGGGTCATATAGCGTAGATCTATTCCATACGTCTACTGTTAATTCAACACAGCATGTCGACCTAGACTGAGATTAGATCCACTAAAGCAAATCTAATCCGTGGGAATACCTGGTAAAAAATGACATTTGGATAACATAAACCCCAAAATATATAGGATTATATAAGCCCTCTAGCATATTAAGTTTCTTTCAAGTGCTTTGACATGAAGCAGTGTCTAAAGTCCGATATTATCTAAGTAAAACGTTGGCTCCCAACTATACCCGGATCCAAAACCTGTGTTGTATTCCACAATAGGACCCAATATCGTTAACTACTGTTATGACAACATCAACCCGCTCCACAATTCTAATTAGGAAAAATTAATAAAAAAGGGCTCCCAATTATCACAGTATAGTAAAATAGTAAAGGCACCTACTCAAATATCCTAATGAGGCTGGCTTAGAACTCACTGCAGTGAAAGCCAGTCATGCTCTAAACTCCAAGCACTCGAAAACCCCGCACTCTTGTATGAATATACATATACAAAGATTCAGGTACCCTGACAGTTAAGGCCATGGCTCCTTTTTTCTCTTCTCCTGCCTTTCCTCCCTCCACTCTTTTAAAGAGGACCTCTGAGGATATTTCCTCATATAATGAGGAATCATCAGGAGATGTCTCTAGCTTATTTAACCCATATTTCTTCCCTTTGGGTTAGGCCTCACCAGAAGAGGAATCTAATGGTATGGAGTCTCCTGGGGAGGATATCTCCTTTGGGGAAACTATTCTCAAGTTGAAAAAATTCTTCAAATAGGACTGTTGCCAAATGTCTGACATGCAAAAGAAATACTATGGCCTCCTTCAGATGGACTGTCCATCTGCGATTCCCCCTGCCCTACCAGCTTTCTTAGATGCCTTTACAGCTGCTTCTAAATGCCCAGACTCCCAGCCTCTAGCTCACAAGTGCCCAGATAGATTTTATAAGGTGCCTGAGGACTTCAAATTCCTCTTCAAAGCCCCTTCCGCAGACCCAGGTACCATTTCAGTCTCTGCAGACAAGGCATCCAACTTATTGCCTTCGGCATCCTTGTTTCCCTCTGATAAGGAGAGCAAAGTCATGGAGAGATTGAGGGAAAAAGTATATACCTCTGCCAGTTTGGCTTTCAGGGCAATTCATTATCAAACTCGTATGGCCAAATATTTTGTAGCACTCTTATCAGATGCAGGAACACTCCTTTCTGAGTTCCCTGATTCTCCTACCAAGGCTAAGCTCTCCTCCTTTCTCAGGTCTTCTGCCCAGGTTACAAGGCACTAAGTGAAGTTATGATGCCATGGAGGCCTCATCCAGGGCAGCTGCATTTGGGTCTATCCTGAGGAGGTATTCATGGCTCAGGCTTCAACCCTTGCCTGATGATATTAAAGCCAAGGTAATGAATGCCCCTCTGTAAAACAAAGCCTTGTTTGGAAACTCAGCTGCAGAACTATTTAAATCTCTTCAAGAATAGAGCAAGGAGCTCCAGGATCTAAAACATATCTTTGTTTCCCCTGTCCTCAGGTTCCAGAGAAATTGCCCTACCAAAACAGCTTTTGTCAGAAAGCCAGCTAGGCCACCTTTTATCAAAGATAACAGGGATTCCAGGAAACAAATCCCTTCAAAATATGCTTGATGTACTCCCACTCAGAGAGAGCCCTTTCACACTAAGCTTGGTAGTCTGTAACTACCCACCTCCAGGTCCATCTACTCCTTTGTCTCTTCGCCTCTCTCTCTCCCTGCTTGGAATCAGATCACCCAGGACTCTTGGGTCCTTTCCATCATCCAACAATGATATTTCATGGTGTGGGAAAGTCTTCCTACCTTCAGGGGCATCTCACAACCACCAAAAGAATAACTGGAATTCTTCCCCCAGGTCATATCCAGCCTTCTTTCTCAAGGCACTATTTAAGAAGTCCTTCTTTCTCAAGTGTGAAAAGGATTTTTCTTCAGGATGTTTCTGTTTGGAGGCCCATTCTAGACCTGTCCCATCTAAATAACTTTCTGAAATTCCCCACCTTTCACTTGCTGAGTTTTACCCATCCTTCTCCCACAGGCTTTTATGGTGTCAATGGACATCAGAGATGCCTACTTTCATATCCCCATTCACCTCTGGTTCAGGAAATTTCTTCGCTTTTCTGTTGCTTCCTGGAATTTTCTGTTCTGTGCTTTGCCCTTTAGTCTGTCTGTGGCACCAAGGGTTTTCATAAAATGCTTAGCTCCTGTCATAGCCTACTGCAGACTACAGGATGTACAGATTTTTCCATACCTAGATGATCTCATCTAGACCCTGTCCCCAGACATCCTTAAGGAGAATCTTTGCTTCATGATGTCTCTCCTGGAGAGTCTAGATTTCACAGTAAATTATCAGAAGTCTACTCTGCCCCCTTCCCAAGACCACATTTTTCTTTGCTGCAGGATTCAAGCAGACAGGATGCTAGCCTCTTTACCTCCAGAAAACGTCCTGTCCCTCACCTCTTACTTCCAGGACCTCTTGCCCCATCAATCTGTGACTGCCAGGGACTTTCTGCACCTCCTGGGGTTCATGGCTTCAACAATTCCCATGCTCCCTTTAGCCAGGTTGCACGTGAGAAAATTTCAGTGGTTCTTGAAGACAGTTTGGATGCAACACCCCCACCCTCCCTGGACTCTATTATCCCACTCCTACCCTGCTTGAAAAGGGAGCTAGAATGGTGGATCTTCAGGTTGCAAGGAATCCCAGGCATATGCTTACAACCGTTTCTTCACACTCGGGAGCTGTACATGGATGCTTCAGACATAGGATGGGGTGCAACACTGGATTCCTGGAAAGTCAGCGATGTGTGGTCTCCAACCCAAACAAAGGAGCACGTCACCATAAAAGAAATGAGGGCCTTGATTTTTACCCTCCAAATCTTCAAGCCTATGCTTCCCCCAAGGGGTCCTGAAGAGGTTCACAGACAACACCACGGTCCTCTTGTGGTATGTCAGAAAATGGGGAACAAAGTCTTATTTCCTGTGCAGACTGACTTTACAGGTCTGGGAGCTAGCCTTCCAGAGTCAAGTCTCTCTTCAGGCTGTGTACATTCCCTGAACTCAGAATGTTGTGGCAGACACACACAGCAGATCCATGACTCAATCCCATGAATGGATATTACATAGGGATGTGTTTCTGGACCTGGTCCATCAGTGGAGTATACCTCAGATAGATCTTTTTGCCTCCCCCATGAACAGAGAATGTCCCAAATTTTGTGCCAGGATCCCACATCCCTTGCCATGGAAGGTGGACACACTGTCCTTTTCTTGGAAGGGGATGTTTCTGAATGCATTCCCCCCCTTCCCACTTCTCCAAAAGATCCTGGTGAAAATCCAGCAGGAACAACTTAAACTTTTGCTGATAACCCCCTTTTGGCCAAGACAGCATTGGTCCCCCCTCCTGCATTTAGCCAAGGACAATCACCACAAGTTATACAAGATGGACCTACTTATGCAGGACAAGGGAACTCTAGTACATCAACTCTAAACATGACTCTGTGGATGATAGAGTTTTGATTCCCTTCAGACACCTTTTTTTTCCTGAGGATGTGCTTCAGGTTCTGCAGAAGGCAAAAAACCCCACAACTAGGAAACTCTACATTTTCAAATGGAAGAGGTTTTCCATCTGGTGTCTCAAAAAGGATTTACAACAACTGTTACTGGATGTCCCAGTGGTTTGATCCTATCTGTGTGAATTGATGAAGAGTAGGCTGTCTCTTCAGTTAAAGCCCACCTTTCTACCATCTCTGCATGTCTTCATATATCTCCACCTTTAGCTTCTAGGTTGGAAGTTAACTATTCTTAAAAGGCATCCTTCACATCAGACCACCAAGGAAACCAGTTCCTCCTCCTTGGAATCACAATTTTGTTTTGGAGAAACTTACCCTGGTCCCATCTGAACCAGCAAGTTCCTCTTCTGTACAACATTGTTCCTGGAAAACTGTTCTCCTCATGGCAATTACAGGCTTCCACAGGGATAGGGTTTCTTTATGCACTAACCCGTCCTTTATGACCAGGGTGGTTAATGAGTTATCTCTCAAGTCAGTCTATCAACCTTCCAACCTTTTCCTTCCCCCAATCCTCCAGTGAGAGTATTGTACACACTTTAGACTTGCACAGGCAACTCTGAACAAAACCAGCCTGAATGTCTGTTTGTCTCATCACCCAAGGGCCCTTGGTCAACCTGTTTCCAAGCAGACTATCTCCTGTTGGATTTCTAAAGCTATTTTTTTCTGTTATTTAGCCAGTGGAAAGAGTCTTTTTTCTCCTATGAGAGTGCATTCCACTAGGGCAGTGTACTCCTCTAGAGTCTTCTTTAAAGGCTTGGAAACTGGCTCAGTCCTGGAGGCAGCCACCTGGTCTTCTGTTCATACATTCACAAAGCACTATATACTAGATGTCATCTCCAGATCCACAGCTGGGTTTGCCAGAGCTATTCTGCATGGTTTTGTGGAAAGTGCTCCGGCTCCTCCGACTAGTTCTTCCTCATTATGAGCCTGGCACTCCCTCAGTACTACAGCATATGAATGGAAGGACATAGAATAATTGTGCAAAATCTAACCATAACCATAGATGTCCTTCTCTTCTGTATGCAGCAGTATTACTTACACCCCCTGCTTTCCCCCTGATGCTTGCCTGGCCCCCGTGGCATGTTTTCCTCACCTAAGCTCAGGCTGGTGCTTTTGTGGTTGGTTGCTGATGTCCACTTTATACTTGATGTCTCTTTATGGCCGATGTACACTAGCCGATGTGTGGCGTCGCACGTACCTCACAGTAGCATTAGACTTTTGTATACTGGCTGGACTTACGAGTCAGCCGGGGCATGGACTCCCCCCATATTATGAATACTGCAGCGTATAGAAGAGAAGGACATTTTTGGTTATAAGATTTTACACAACTATTTTTTTTTTTTTGTAACAGTTTCACTGTTTGTCAGGAATGCTTTGAGTGTATCTGTGGTTTATTTATTAGTACTCCAGTGGTCACCACATTTTTGAAAACATTGCCCAACAACTTAAAGTTACCTTTCTCGAGCCTTCTTTAGGACTAACAGGACCGAAATGAGATTAGGGTAGGCTTGAGAGCAAGTGACCAGAGCTAATTGTAGTAGCAGCTTTTGGAGCCTTACCAGGATCCTTTTGATGATTTTAGATGGTATGATGGCTTTCGAGGCTGATTTCTGAGCCAGCAGCTGGAGGATGCTATTGTAACAGCTGTTGGTGCCATTCGCCAGAACGTTCCAACTTTAGCTGTGGTAATAGCTGTTGGAGCTAATAGCCCTTTCTGTTTGGTTTTTAATAAAGTGAACTAGATTAAACAAAAAGGCTGAAGTGAGCAGGTCCCAAGTCCTATGAGGTGCTATTAGTTATGGCCTGAGAAATGAATTTGTAGTGATTACTGGGCACAGCCAGGCTCCTTATTTTTCCAGTACTTATGTCAAAAATCACAAGTACTTGGGAGTACATCCTAGAAGAGACTTAGATCCGAGTCTAGTTATTTATTCCAATGAACCACAAGTGGGATATCAAAAACTTCAACATCCAAGAAGTTTATTGAAAAAGTGTAAGTAAGGCAGATGAGTGCTGTTCAAAGTGTAAAAGTAAATGGCGATAATCAGTAAGTTGTATTACAGTTCGAATAAAGATTTGGTGAAAGAAGAGGTGTGAAAAAAATGGTTTAATTGGTCAGTTGGGATGGAGAAAGTGATTCCATAGGTGTTCCATTGAAATATTGGGCCAATAGCATGTGAATCATTGGCTACATTCTAATTGTGTGTCTAACAGCCAGTGGGAAATACAGAAAGCAAAACATGGGACTAGTGGTGAGAATCATGATAATTTTGATAGAAAGAGAGAACAAGAAGGTTGACCAGTGGGCAACAAGCAGTACATGGCCAATGGAAGGCGTGGGAGTTTTTAATGTGGTAGGCTTAGAGAGGCCAGTTGAAGCTCAGGGAAAAAAAACTATGGGGGGGGGACGCGCTAAAAAGCGATGATTGGAAGGGGTTGTCATAAGGTTCATATGTTCATAGATTAGTACTAAGCTATCCAGTGGGAAATACAGAAAGCAAAACATGGGACTAGTGGTGAGAATCATGATAATTTTGATAGAAAGAGAGAACAAGAAGGTTGACCAGTGGGCAACAAGCAGTACATGGCCAATGGAAGGCGTGGGAGTTTTTAATGTGGTAGGCTCAGAGAGGCCAGTTGAAGCTCAGGGCAAAAAAACTATGGTGGGGGACGCGCTAAAAAGCGATGATTGGAAGGGGTTGTCCTAAGGTTCATATGTTCATAGATTAGTACTAAGCTATCTGCCCTTGCGAGCCATTTTAAGCTTAGCCAATTATCCCTTGTGAGACTCAAACCCTGCACCTTGTGCTTGTAAGGCAAACACCTTTACCATTAGGCCACCCTCCCAGGGGAGTGGAACCGGATAGACCAAAAGAGTAAATGATGTAGACAGGCAGGAAAATTATTGGTCGGAGATTGTCATTTGTGTTCCTTGTCCTGGATATACCAATCAGAGCCTGGACACATCATGGAAGTGGGAGTGGAAAAATATGTCACTAGTGTGGGGACCATTGCGAGCCTGCCTCCCTTCTGGACTGGCTACATTGGTTCTCCTTTTTCCTGACCCACAGTGGAGTGAAAACCAGAACACTGCTGCCAGTTTTGGATCTTTTCTCCCAGAATAAGGGATCTGTCATACAACCCAGTGTGAGGTCTGTCAAGTTAACAGCTTGGAAGATTGAATTCTGACTCCATCCACTCTGTCTTACTTCTAGGATGTCTTATCTATTCTGAAATAGGCAAGAAAACCAAATACTAGAAAGTCATAAATAGCAAAATGGAAAATGTTTCTATCTGGTCAGTCCAATTGTATTATCGCTTTCTCCTCAAGCAAATTTAATATAGTTATTTGAATACTTTTAAGTCTTCACACAGGGAATGTCATATTCTGGTATCAAATTAGTGCTTCTGCATTCTCATTCTGCCTCTCAGTTTCCCCATCTGTTTATTCCTAACCTCACATGAAATGGTTTCTGAAGGGGGTAAAATGCCTCAGGTCACCCAGAAGGGAACCTGCTCCCCTGGGACCTGAGTTTGGTACTTGCAAAATGTACTCATCTATCCTTTGAACCAGCAGTCTTAACTCCTATTAAACTACTGACATGGAAAGCAACCTTGCTTTCAGCAGTCATTTGAGCAAGGTATGTTTCTGAACTTCAAGATTTTATATGGAAGAAGCCATTCTTCATATTCCACAAATTGAGGCATCCTGAAAACCAGTCCCTTTATGCCCAAGGTAGTCTTAAAAATAGGTAAGCCATTATGTTCTTTCCAATCCCCAAAATGAGGGAGAGACAATATTACACTCCCTGGATTTATACAGCCAGTTAGTATTTTATCTCCACAGGACCATCTTCCCAAACATATCTTTTGCAGTGGGTAAACAAGGTAAACCAGTTAGCAAACAAACTGTATCCAAATTAATTGCAAATTGCATATCCTTCTGTTACTTTCGGTATGGTAAACAGCTTCCTAATAAAGTTAGAATTCATTCCACCTTACATAAAGCCGCCACTGTTACATTTTTGTAAGAGGTGTCTAAACAGGACATTCTAGAGGGCTGCCATATGGTCCTCTGTCCTGAACTTCAAGCATTACCACCTTGGGTCCATCCTTACTGCAGGAACTGGGCTCCCCTCTGTAATCCTGCAAAGCATGCTGTCCCCAGATAAGACTCCTGTCCAACCGTCCACATAGAAGTTCTAGAAGGCTTTTCAAGAATTAGTACTGTAACTTTGACTACAGTGAACATAGAAAAGTTGTGGCTCTTAACTCACTGTAACTGTAGATTTTAGCATAGATAAACCTTGCCATCCCACCCTCCTCCTCTCCCTCTCTGTACCTTGGGTTTGAGTGGGTCCTCTCATTTCTTTCATCATCCATACTCTTTTCCTTTCCTTCTTCTTAAATCAGGGATCCTGTCTTATGGTAGCAACAGTTGAGAAAGTTGTGCTCCACCTCATAAATATTGGACTCCTTAGTCTGGACAAGAACAACCAGAAGATGCTGCCGTCTGATGATCATTTTATACTCCAACATCCAGTCATCTGTCTGTGGGGGAATCTGATGGCTGTGAGTCTGTGGTATTCAGGCTGTCTGCGGCTTTTGCAAAGCTGGAAGTTCAAAGAGTTAGTACTGCAACACTGATCTACTTGAGCATCTACAATTATGCTAAGATGTTCATCATATTGATCACTTCTGTAGTAGCCTTAGCCATATGAGTTATATCCTGCCAAGAATAGAATATCTGTCTAGCTTTCAAAGCTTAGGCCACCTTCCATGCACCTGGCAGCTCAAGCTGAGATTACTAAAAGACAAGACTGGGTGCCAAGCCCTTCAGAGCTTTACTGCTGTAGAAGACTGTGTACCTCAGAGGCTTTGGGGATCTCCCTTTCTAGACAGATAAGCTCCCTTTGGGAGAAAGAAAAAACTTCCATTCAGTTATCTTTGTTGACTTATTATGTTCCTTTTCAGGAAAGTTATTTTAAAGCTAGGAGTCTGTGTATGGACTGTGATGAGACTGTATTGGACTTTTAAATGTAAGTTCATTTTTTTCCTGTCAGTTTGAAAGTTGTTCAAAGTATTTAAAAAAAACATTTTTCTGTGGAGAAATTGTGTTTTACCTTTTTTGGCAAGTGTTTTATAATGCTCCCTACTGAAATGTCAGCACTCAAAATGCTGAGTGCCAGTAAGCCTAAAAAAATAAAGACCAAAAACACAGGAGAAGAGTGAATCTTATAAATCGCTCTTCTCCTTTAAACTACTTTTGGCGGGGGGGCCCTGCACCCCCCCCCCAGACTTATATATACCGATTCCAAGATCACCATACTTCGGGGAAAAGGGAACAGTATGAGAAATGGCATCACAGACATATATATGAAGTCTGATCTTTCAACCATTCATTTTTGGGACTCTGCTGAGTCCCGGCATTAAAAATGGTTATGCTTTTGTGTGGGAAAAAAAGTAACTTTTAAAGAATTAAAAATTTTACTGGCTTTTTGGCTTGACCATAGAACAAAAGGTGTGTCCCAAGGCTGGTCCTTCTTCCAGCCACAAAAAAAAAAAAAAGTTGAGTAGATAGCCTTTTCCACCACAGCAGGCTAACAGTTTGCCTCAGTCGCAGGCGGTTGACTGTAATGTGGCCATTTGTTGTACCTCAGACCAGTCATATTTACCCCAACTCCCTCTGGTGTAGCACAATCACTATGGACCAGAGGTTAGCCATGTCCTTCAATGCTGTTTGGGTCCCCTCAGTGGCAAGGGAGAGCCACTCTTTGTTGGTCCTGGGAGAGGAAACAAAGAAGGCTTCCCTCTTTTGTAAGAATGTTGCACCCATCCCAGGTGAAGCTACTGCAGCCATTTCTTACACTGTTGCTCATTTTTTTCTATCTAAAGGATACAGAAAACTAAACATGTATCTACTCCTCCTCAAATTTTCTTAGATAGGAGTAGTTTACTGCGTCTGGTTCAGGGTATTATTGAGGCTTTTGATCCTTCTTATTTATTGCTTTTTGGTCCTGAAGATATTCAAGATTCTGAATCTGGTCTAGAAGATAAAGGAATGGATACAGATTTTCCCTTCAGTTTTCTGATTTAAATTCAGAGGAGAGGTCAGTGCTTGCTTCTCCCTTTCAGGTTCCTGTCTCTTTGAGACTGTTTGCAGAAAGCGCCCATGTTTTCGGTGTGAGTATACTGAGGTTTCCCAGTCCTTCAGGAAATTTTATAAGCTGTTGCAGAAGAAATTTCATGAACCTTCACCATTTCTTCCAGTTTTGTCAGCTTTGTAGAATGTGTTTTTGTGCCTGTATTTTTCTTGAAAGTTAGCCTGCTGCAGCTAAAAAGGGAGTTAGAATGTATAAGGTTCCTCTGTCTTTTTAATCTTGTATATACTCTTCCGAAACCTGACCCAGTAGCTGTATGTTTTGTTATTCTACTGTTGCTAAACAGTAAATTCCTATCTTACTCTTTCTTATAAGGATGTGAAATTTATTAATGGGTACAGGAAAATAAGTTTGAATTTCAGAATTTTGAATTGTCAGGCTGTTATATTGTGTATTCTGACTAATTGTAACAGTATGAGGAATCTTTGGTCTGCATTTTCTACTTGTGAGGAAACATCTATTTTAAGTTATTTCTTCTGTTGCACTAGTCGCTGCTCTCTGTTTACAATGTGTATATGATACAGCTCATAATTCCTCCGGGGCTATGGCTGAATTTTCAGAACCTCCCAAGAGGATTTGAATAATGAGATTTTATTTTCTCTTTCAGTCACTTTTTGGTTCCTTTGCTGCACAGATTATTAAATGTGTGATGAAAAAAGTAAATCATGGAATCTCTAGGATTATCTGCTTCCCTTTATCTAATTTTCTAAGGGATTATCTAACCCCTCATCCACTTTTGGCATAATGGCAAGGGTGTTCCAAACATAATTCAGGAACCCCCAAAACCAAGTACAGTCCAGTTAGTTAGACTGAGTTTTTAAGGGGCTTTGTACCTTCCTTCCACCCTGAACAATCCCTTTTCTCTTCCAGAAAGTCTGAATCTTCATTTTTCTATTTGGCAGTAGATAATTTCAGACTCATGGGATGTTCTTCATGTTTCACTGTTGCAGTCCTAAATAATCGGATTTCCTGCCATGGAAGCCCTTGGAGCTGGCAGACGTCTTGACCGACATCAAGACATCTAGGTTTAAAGGGAGTCAGCCGGCAGTGTAGCCACTTTTCTTTCTTGCTGTTGGAGCCCAAAGCAGAGTGCTAGTCAGTCCATTAGTTGGTCCACAGCAGAGAAAGGAGACATCTAAAGTGAGGTACCTATTGGTGTGCTTTTCATATCTTTCTTGACTATTGTCAGAGAAAGTTAATAACTGTCTCCACTGTGGCAAGCAAATACCACACCAGAGCTTTCACTCTTTGTGTAACCTGTTTACACCCAGAACACTACGTATTTGTCTGTTGTGTTAATTTTAACAGTAGGACAATCAAGCATAGGATTGAGATTTTAGCAAAGCACTTTAGTGAGCCTTTAAGGCCTTCTCGTGCAATTTCATCTGCTGGTCGGGCCAAGGTTGATCTCTCTAAGTATAAGAATGAGAAGCATCCAAATTACAGAATACTGGGTGATGTTCATTCACCAGTCCATCCAGGCTTGTTATCCTCGAAGAAGGCGAGATGCTTTTGCAGTCCCTACTGATGACTGAGATCATGGCACAAGCCCTTATTGAGACCAGTTTGGAGTCTGATTTGCCACCTGGTCCCTCCACTTCTGCACAAACAGAAAGTTGGGTTCAAAGCTGCTTCGCAGGTTCCCATTTTTGACTATTTACAACCTGTCAGTGGAGAGACTGGAGTCTCTCCCAACCCCCCTGTCATCAGGTGATCACCTTGGTTCCCCATTCTTGGGATGTAGCTGTTCATCTGCATCCTGGTCCTAGTACTGAAGTCACCCTTAGACCCAAGCTTAAGATCTCACATAAAAAGGCTGCATCCAGCTTTCGTCAGCTGAAGCCTATGGGCTACCACTCCCAAATTCAAGCCGATCAACAGGACCTGTTTAGGCTAGGTGAGGATTTGATTACTATAGTCAGATCCAGACACCTTTCTCTCCCAGGTTCTGCCCTGAATCTTCTCCCAATAAAAGGAAAAGGGACATTTCCCCCTGGAGTCATGATACCTTTGGTTCAGAGGATGACAATCATGATTCCACCCTCGAAGGTTTATCTGTTGCTCCCTATGGGTGTTCAGATGCTGATGAGAACCTTACCTCAGCTTTACCCCCGATGACATTTATTTTGGTGAAACCCTGCCCTTCTGAAACCAGACAGATTTTATAAAGTTCTGGATTCCCATAGGCACCTTTTTAACAACCCTGTAGCTGATCCTGAAGTGGGGACTCTGGTCAAAAGGGAGCTAAAGCTAGCACATCAAAAAGTCCCCTGCTAACTGAAAAAGAAAGAAGAGCCTTGGACAGATTCGGAAAAAAAAGTCCGCACCTTTGCTACCTTGGTTATGAGGGCCCTGAATTGCCACTTTCATATGGTCAAGTATCAGGAGATCCTGTTAGATCAAATAATGCAACAATTGGTGGGGATTGAAATTAAGGCTCTCTCTAAGGAACTGCTAGACTTATGCAACTCCTACTGTCAAGTAGCTAAGCACTCCTTGCACTGTGGCTGTGATGCTCTGGAAGCATCCAGCAGTGCAGCAGCTACAGGATCTGCTATTAGATGACATGCCTGGCTAAGGGAGCAGTCCTTCCTTGAACATGTTAAATCTAGTCTTTTGGGTGCTGCTTTGGACAAAGATTACCTTTTTGGTCCTAAGGCTAAAGCAGTATTTAAAAAGATGGATAATAAGGCCAACTCCATTCAAACTGTCAGGGACTTTCTTCAGGTTCAACTACCTCACTTCACACATAACTATCCTACTAAACACTGGTCTTTTCCGGCCTCCCAGTCTGAACTAAGACATAGCAGACTAGAAGGGACAGGAATCAAAGGCAGCAGGAGAGATCAAAACAGTAGCAAGCAGATTCCAGTAGGCCTGTGGGATCCCATTAACAGGGTCCCAGTAAGGAGTAATCGTGACTCTACCATGAGCCTCCCTTTTCCCCTTTCTCAACCCCCCCCCCGACTTAGGAGCATGTCTGTCCCTCTTCTTAAAAAATTGGACTGTATTTACTAGGGATCAGTGTGTACTTTGAAACCATAAAAAGAGGCTACAAACTTTGGTTCAAACAACCTTTATCTTGCTCAGGCTTCCCAGGTATTCCACAAATCAAAAGACAGAGATCATAAAGCAAATTCAGCTCCTATGCACCTAAGGTTCTGTGAAACCAGTATAAAACATATCATAAGGAAAAGGATTTTACTGAAGGCACTTTCTCATCCCAAGAAAAGAGGGCACCTGGATACCTGTCCTGGACCTGTCAAGGCTCAACAGATTCTTGCAGGTACCAACATTCAAAATAATCATAAACATGAAAGAAAGGCTTCCCCTGATCAAGGCACTCAACTCTCTATATCATCTTTGGTCCCCAAGGCCTGTTCAAGTTGTTTCAGACAATACTGTAGTCATGTGGTGCACCTTCTAGCAGAGGGGGCCCATACTACCTTTGCAGACTAACCATGTTAGCATGGGATATAGCTTCACAGCACATTCTTACTCTGCAGACAGCCTTCAGTCCGTCAGATCAATATTTTGTGGTAGACAAGCTGAACAGGACAGGGCAGACCAGCATATATGCAGACTAGATCAGGGGCCTTCCAAGATTTGATCCGTCTTTGAGGAGTTAATCTGGTAGACTAATTTGCCTCCTCTTCATATAATCTCCAGAATGTCATGACAGAAGGCCTGGAAGACAGATGTCTTTTTATTTGTCAGGAATGTTCCTGATGCCTTTTCACTGATATCCAGGGTACTACTGAAGATTCAGAAGTTGTCCTTCAAGATCTTTGTGGTAACCTCCTTTCTGGTTCAGACAATAATGGTTCTCCTTTCTTTTGGAAATGAACAGGGGCAGTTACCACAAGTTTTCTCACAGAATAGATTTACTCACACAAAATCAGAGGTGTTTAATGCACCACGACTCTATACAATTTCAACTGATTTCCTGGATGAAAGGGTCTTATTTTCTTTTAGGCACCTGCTTACTGAGGATGTGCAGCTGATACTAATGGGGGCAAGAAAGCTTGCTACTAGAAAATCATATATTAGCAAACAGAAAAGGTTTATAGTCAGTGCCAATAAAAACAAAACCAGCACCCATTCAGGGCTAGTTGTTCTTTGGTTTTATAATATTTGTGTGAGTTATTTCCTGTGAGCTTTCTTAATTCTCCATCAATGTTTGTTTATTAGCCATTTTTAGCATGTCTGCCCATGGATCCTCTTCTTTCAAGGCTTTCTTATATCAGAATGCTTTTGAAAGGGATTTTATTTAAGAGGCCTCCAAGTAGGGACTTCAAAGATGTCTCCACATTGATCAACAACTTGACTTCAGCTCTACCAGTGTGAAAACAGAAACTGAGACACTGCAGGCAGAGATATTGTCAATTTGAGTAAAACTCATAACTGATGATGTCAGTTTTCATTCTGTCCTCAAACTTGTGGGTTTGGTCTGGTCCTTGCATCCAACTTGGCTGTTGCAATAGCTCGTGGCAACCAAAACAGATCTTGAGCTCTTCCCTTAGCCATAATGCAAACTTCCAAGTTACATCAGATCTCATTTGCTGCTTTGCAAAGACATCGTTGTCCAGTAGCTCTTGGGCAGCTAAGTGAATTTTCAATATTGTATTTTATCCTAACTTTCTTGAAATAGTTTCCTTTAACTCTGTTTTGATCCCTTACCTTAGCAACTAGTTTAAATTAATAGTATAACCATATTTTCTATTCTTTTTCTTCTCTGTACAAAAGTACCTTACAATACTATAGCTAGTATCTTCTTTCTACACTTTTCAGTGTAATTGCTTTTACCATTGTTGGTATTCTTCTCTTGTGCCTATTGCTAGTATCTTCTTTCTACACTTTTCAGTGTAATTGCTTTTACCATTGCTGGTATTCTTCTCTTGTTCCTGTTGCTATTATCTTCTTTCTACACTTTTTAGTGTAATTGCTTTTACCTTTGTTGGTATTCTTCTCTTGTTCCTGTTTTTCTTCTTGCAAAAAAAAAAAAAAAAAAAATTGTCTCTTCCGTGTCTTCTTTTGCTATTATTTTTCTTCCATTATAATGGCTGATAAATATAAGCTGACTGGCTTTAAAATTGTGAAAAATGTGGTCACATGATTCTTGCTTCGGCCCCCTTCACCTGCAGGAGGACTGTGCTATCTGTCACGCATTCAGTCGCAGAGTATTGGTTGAATGCAAGAATAAGCTTATTTTGAAAGGTCTTTTGCCTTCTTCCTTTGGCGAGGCAATTTCTGGAACTACACCTAAAAAAAGAAAAATCTAAATCTAGCAAATCTGGGCAGCCGAACTCTGCTTCTTCCTCATCCTCTACAGTTTCGGACAAAGGAAGAAAAAAACCTGTTTTGGTGCCAACCTCCATCAGATCTGACTCCAGAAAAGGCCAAGATATCAGATCCAACAACTTTGCCTGAACAGAAAGCAAAAAAGTTCAGATCTTTGGATCCAGCTACTTCAGATCCATCCCAACCCAGGAAGAAGGACTCTTGGGATCAGATATATCCTCCTAGGACTCAGTATTCAAACTGTCTTGACCTGGTCCCCTCTAGGGTTCCATCTCCCTTCCTGGAGAGACCTAAATTTTCATCAGTCATGTCAACTCGCTCTTCAGGAGTCTCACTGAAGAAGATGTGGAGAGACTAGTGAAGAAGATTCTGCGGGTGCAGGGTATGTCAGGAGCTCCAAGTCAGGGCCAGAGACCTGTCAGAGACATAGCAGCCTTGTCGGCTCCAAGGTGATGGATTTGACCCCAATATTTTTGGATCCATCTCTATGTCTGGGAGCCTCTGCTTGGACCAGCTCAGCTCTGGCTTCAACTTTGGGAAGGTTGTCTTCCTAGTGGGAGGGGCCTATAAACACATTCTTTGGTAGGTACTTCCAGCAGTCTTGAAAGGAGGCCTACTCTGGAAGCAGTCAGGGTTCGATTGCCTTGCACCAGAGAGCTTGGCTAGAAATAACATCCAATACATGGGTGCAAAGTGTCATTTCCAGAGGATACGTTATACCATTTTTCCTTTCTCCTCCCAAAACAAAAAAATCCACAATGTTCCACCCAGCCATTCAAGAGGTCCCCCCAGAGCAGAGAGAATCTGGAATTTACTAAAGGTTCATTTTAGTACCAAAAAAGACAGGGGACTGGAGAGTGATTTTGGATCTCAACAAATTAAACAAATCAGTTTGACACAGCAAGTTCTGGATGGTCACAGTTCAGTCCATTCTTCTGTTCATGGAAAAGGATGACTGCATGTGGTCTATAGACCTTCAGGATGCATACTACCACATAAAGATGGACAGATGATCCAGAAGGCACCTACGCTTCTGGCTGGGAGCCAGTCATTAGCAGTTCAGAGCACTGCCCTTTGGTCTCACCACAGCCCCGGAGAGTTCACCAAATGCATGGCAGTGGTAGCAGCTAACCTTAGACTGCAAGGATTCTGGGTGTTTCCATATTTGGACTTCTGGCTAATATCTGCCCCGACCAGGCATCAACTGTTACAAGTGAGAGACAATGTTACCCAAATGTGTTCCAGTTTGGAAATAACTGTAAATTATGAAAAATCATATCTAGAACCCACTCAATGGTTGGAATTGATAGGGGCAAATCTCAACACAAGCAAAACAATAGCTTCCTTTCCACCTTCAAGTGTAGAAACTATCAGATCACAAATCAGAAAGATTATCAGCAGTACAAGGGTCTCTGCACAACTGGTTCTTCAGGCTATAGGGTCTGTGGTGCCAGTAGTAACACTTGATCTGAAGTAGTTAACTTCATTTGATCATCAACCTGTGGGTTGTCAGATCTGGACCAGATCTGAGACGGCAGTTTCACCAGCATCTGATCTGAGCTTCAAGCTCCTCCCCTTACCCACAATACCCCTCCATCTCCTTCCTTTCCTCAGATCTCATTTGCTGCGGCTTTGCCAAGCAGCATGATCTAGAGCTCCAGGTGTGGTAGGCACTATTTCTACTGTTTTTGTGGGTGTTTGACTTGTTGTTAGTGTAGGTAGGTTCCCTACTGTTCCTTACCTTCCATTCCCTCATTTTGCGTTGCGTTTCCCGTAAAAAAAGAAGTTTTCTGTGTTGCAGGTAGAACAGGGCTTATCTCCCTTCCCCCTCCGTGCAAGTGTGTGTGAGTGTTGGGGTCGGGTAGTTTAGTTTTAACCTTTTTAGTTTAAACTTTTTGGTACATCGTACCTTCTGTGTTGGTATGGCAGATCAGCAGGCCAATCTGGTCTTTAGAAAATGCACAGAGTGTGGCCATAAGTTGTCCCTAGCAGATGGCCACACTCTGTGTTGTGTGTCTGGGGGCAGCCCATCTTTCTTTGGGCTGCCCTATTTGTGCGGGGTTCAGTCCCAGGGCCCTGAAAGATCATAGGGCAAAGTTGATCCTCAAGGGACTTCTCCCTGCTACAGAGGCGGCTGCTTCTTTTTCTGTTGCGGTCACAGTTGTGACCGCACCTTCAATGTCAGCCAATGTCTCTGTATCTCAGGCCGGGACTCAACCTCCTGGACAGAGGCCTGTGGATAGGAAGTCAAAAAGAGAGAGGAGCAAAGACAGAGAGAGAGAGAGAGACAAAGGGAGGAAGAGATCCCTGGATAGGTCAGGTCTGGTGGGCCCTCCCCCTAAACAGACAGCTTTTTCCAGGGCAGCTTCTCCTTGGCTCCGATCACCGAGATTTTCACCAGAGCCAGAGGAGCTTAGACCTCTTTCTAGGGCTTCCATACACCAACCCTCCCGGCCGGTGTTGGCCTCATTGCGGTCCACCAGAAGTCTATCTGAAGCAGACATGGTCAAAATGATGCAAAGGTTTATTCGCATCCAGATTCAGATGGGGGTTTTACCAGCCCCCTCTTCCTCCAGAGGGGGGAGCTCGCTTCCCTTCTTTGCCCTGATATCTCCTTCTCTGGTCTGGCTCCCAGTACCTGAGTTCTTGGATCCGAGAGGTCCCAGAGTCAGCAGGTCAGTGCCAATGGTATCATGTACCTTGATGCCAGCCATTACCTTGAGCATGTCAGATCCAATGGGTTCTGACCCATGCGGCTCTCAGAGCCAAAGCCTGAGTGTTGGATCCAAGGGGTTGGGTCTTTCTCCTTTGCTCCGATGCTTTCAGGTCAAGGCCTACCCCTCGGTATCTCAGCTGTGTTGGACTTGGCTCCTATCCCCATGCCGGATCTGGGGAGAGCAGTTTTCTTGCCAGTTTCTCTGGAGGCTCGGTCTCCCTTGGCTTTTGACGTGGCAGAGAGGGTTCTCTCCAGGGGATTGAGCCCTGTCCATTTCATCAGATTCTGCTCAGATTCCCTCACCTCTGGGTGTGTCTTCAGCCATTTTGCCCATGTAGGGACAGCCCGTGCTTGTTGTGCTCCAGACTGTTTCCCTTGAGGAACCACAAGTAGTTTGTGAGCCCTCTCCAGAGAGTCCTACCGAAGAGATCCCTCACAAATGAACATGCAAAAGGAGGCACATGGACTCCTTTCCAGAGTCCCTCACTTAGGATACTGACTTGGAGGAAGGGGAAGGTTCCCCAGATCACCCCCCCAACGATGTGTCCTTTGGAGACATCATGGAAATTCTGCACCAGCAGGGAGGTTAGTCTGCCCCCAAACCTTTCTCAGATGAGTCGGTGTTCCTGCAGGCCTTCGACATGGGCCCATCTACCTCCTGGGTGTCCCCCCCGTGGATCCCCTGGTGGATCTCATTACCACCAGGGCATGGAAGGAGCCAGCCACCATGGAGCCAATCCCCAGGCTCCCCGATAAGATCTTGAGCCCTCCAGTAGACAGACCGAATTGGAACAAGGGGTCCCCAGTGGATGCCATGGTGGTAGAGGCTGCCACTAAGAAAGAACTAGCCCAGGAAAGTTCTATAGTCCATCCCCCCGACCGAGAGTCCAGGATGATGGATTGTCTGGGAAAGCGGACATATGCTTCAGCCACCTTTTCTATAAGGGCATTGAATTATTTGGCCCACATAACTAGACTACAGCGAGACCTCATCAAGGAGTTCACTGAGTCACCCCAGAGTCCATGTCTCCAGAGGATAAACACACATTCTCTGCGAGGGTGACCACTCTCAAAGCAGTTACAAATATGTCCATGCGCCTCCTAGCAAGGGCTGCTGGGTCCGGCGTTGCCATGAGGTGACATGGTTTACTATCAAAAATTCGAAGCGAACTCTGTCGACTCCACTTCTGTCGAGAATCGGAATGTTGAAATCGGCAGTGTCAAACACTGATATTGCCGAACTACAAACCTCACCCCTATCTTGACCCATGTTGAAATCCATCCGTAGGTCGAATTTGGTTTGTGATTCAGCAGTCTCGGTGTTTGACAATGTGAGTTTCGAATTCTTTCGGTCGACCATATGTGGGCCGACCGAGTTTGCTTTGAATTTTTGATAGTAAACTGGTGACAGGCCTGGCTTAGGCTTTGTCAATTCATGGAACCCTTTAAGGTGTCTTTTGTGAATGCCCCTTATGATGGTTCTTCCTTGTTTGGGAAGACGGTTCGTGAGACATTAGTCCAGAGTGAGAAGGATGGGGAGATACTGTCTGCTGTCGGAATCCACTTCTCTATCCCCCAAAGTTCCTTCTCCAGGAATCAGAGGGGGCAAAAGAAGATGTGGTTCCAAAAGTTTCAGTATTCCCTGGACACTCAGGACTCACCCTCCTCTAGAGGTAGAGGGGGTTAGGACAGATGCCGGCCCAGAGGAAGGGGGAGTCCAAGAAATTTTGGGTCTCAAGCACCATTTTCGGACAGGCTCGCACAGCAGCCCTGAGGGTTTGACCAACTGCTCTGCTCTGGAGGCAGTCGGGGGTCGCATTTTGATGCACCTGATGGCATGGGAGTCTGTGTCGTCAGATCTTTGGGTGCTTCAAATAATATCCAGAGGGTATACAATCCCCTTTCTGACTCCTCCTGTTCCACCAAATGACCTCTCAGACATTCCACCCATGCAAAGGGAGGCAGAAGCACTCGAAATAAAAAAGCTGCTAAGGAAACGAGTCGTCCAGCCCTTCCCCCTAGATCAGTCCAGTTCAGGCATCTATTCCAGGTTCTTTTTGGTGCCAAAAAAGATGGGGGACCTAAGGCCCATTCTAGACGTTTCCACTCTAAACCTGTCAGTTGCCAAAGAGAAGTTCCAGATGGTCATTCCATAGTCCATCCTGCCTTACCTGCAGGAGAACGACTGGATGTGCTCAATAGATGTCCAGGGCACGTACTGTCACATCAAAATGCACAGATGCTCCAGGAGGTTCCTCTGCTTTTGGCTAGAGGCCAATCACTTTCAATTCCGAGCCCTACCCTTTGGTCTCACCACAGCCCCCAGGGTGTTCACCAAGGTCATGGCAGTAGTAGCGGCTCACCTGAGTCTTCAGAGGATACAGGTCTACCTGTACCTGGACGATTGGCTCCTTGCCCCTCCCACCAGGTGTCTACTTTGTCAGGCCAGAGACTATTTCCTGAAATTGTTAGACTTGCTGGGCATTACAGTCAACATAGCCAAGTCTTCTCTAGACCCTGTTCAGGTCTTAAGACTACATAGGAGCAAGAATCGATACGTTTTAAATCAAGGTCTTTCTAACTCCAGAGAGAGTCCAAAACTTATGGCTTCATGTATCTGTGATCCTTCAGTCTCATCTTCCTCCAGCCGAGGTGGTTTTAAGAGCCTTAGGTACCATGGCAGCCACCATTACTCTTCTTCCCTGTACTTGTCTTCATATGCAGGTTCTGCAGTGGATGCTAGCAGTCCATTGGTCCCTTTTGGATCTGCCATTGACACATCCTATTCACATAAGCAACGTGTGCAGGAAGTCCCTCCTATGGTGGATACATTCCCCAGAGCTAGTAGAGGGACAATCATTTCTTATAGTCCCTCCCCAAGCCACTGTGACTATGGATGCCTCCCAGCTAAGGTGGGGGGGCATTGCTCAGGCAGGACAGTTCAAGGCACGGCATCCTTAATGAGACCTACTTGCATATCAATGTTTTAGAGATGAGGGCGGTCTTATTAGCGTTGCGGGCCCTTCATGCCTTTCTTCCTCTGTGAACAATTGCTATTCAGACAGACAGTATGTCAGTGGTCTGGTACATCAACAAGCAGGGAGGAACCAGGTCTTACCCCCTTTGTCGCGAGGCCATGTGAGTATGGGAATGGGTGATCTCCACCAGCCATTTTCTGATAGCAATGCACATTCCTGGTTGATCCAACATACTGGCGGACAAACTGAACAGGACTATTCTAATGCCTTTCGAGTGATCTCTGAATCCTTCTGTAGTGGAGCAGATCTTCCTCGAGTGGGGTTGGCCTTGCTGCAATCTCTTCGCATCTCCTTCCAGTGCGAAATGCAGCTAGTTCTTCGCTCTGATCACCCCACAGGATACTCTGGTCCATGCTTGACCTCCCGGTTTTCTTTATGCTTACCCCCCTTTACCTCACATGCCAAAATTTCTCCAGAAGGCTTGCAGGTTGGGGAGCAGAGTCATCCTCATTGCCCCATTCTGGCCTCGTCAAATCTGGTTTCCCTGTCATTGGTCTCAGCTGGTTTTTCCTCCTTGGATCTTGGATCCTATACTGAATCTCATTTTGCACCCCTCGAGAGTCTCTCATCTAGACCTGGGCAGTCTGAAGTTCATGGCTTGGCTGCTCCAGTTCCCTTGATTGCTAGTACTCCCGGTATGTCTTCCCTGGTCAAGACTGTTCTGGTGGCAGCTCATAAATCGTCCAACAGGAAAATGTACCATAACAAATGGAAGCATTTTTCTATCTGGGCTACTCATGGGATTTGGACCCTTTCACAGCACCTATTCCAGCGGTTCTTGAGTTTTTGGCATACATTTTTCAGCAGGGTGCTAGCTCAGCTACAGTGAAAATTCAACTAGTGGCCATTTCCAATTTCCATGTAGGTGAAAACATAGCTTCTTTAGCTTCCTCAAGACTTTGCAAAACGTTTATTAAAGGTACCTTTCTTTTAAGACCCCCGGTTAAAGGTCTTACTCCTCCTTGGGACCTTACCCTAGTTTTACAAGCTTTGGTTGCTCCATCCTTTGAGCCTGCTGCTTCTGTGGACTTGAAATTTTTACCCTGGAAGACAGCTTTTTTAGTGGCTATTACCTCAGCTAGGCGAGTGTCAGAACTCCAAGCATTATCTGTAAAACCTCCATATATGATTTTTCATGAAGTCAGGGTTTCACTTCGTACTAATCCTTCTTTTCTGCCTAAAGTGGCCTTGGAAACAAATATCAATCAATCAATTTACCTGTCTTCTTTCCAAATTTTCAGAACGGGGTGAATATAAATTGCATTTGTTAGACGTGCATAGACAGCTACGTTTCTACTTACACAGGACTAAAGCCCATCACAAGTCTGATCAGTTGTTTGTGTCCTTTGCTACACCCTTTCTGGGTAAACCAGTTTGTAAGGTAACTATTGCCAGATGGATTTCGCTTTGGATCCTTCAGGTTTACAAAGATAAAGGTATGTCTCTTCCGGGTAGGATAAATGCCCGTTCTACCAGGTCCATGGCTACGTCAGCTGCCTTTTGGTTTAGAGTGTCTTTGGACAATATTTGTTCTGTGGCTACTTGGTCCTCATCTCACACCTTTATTTCTCATTATAAATTGGACATGGTTTCCAGAGGGAGAGCATCCTTTGGCTCCGTGGTGCTCCAAAATATCCTTCCATGAGGGCCACCCAAGGTTTTGGTAGCCAGGGACTCTGTTCCACAGGTTGATGATCAAATGAAGTTAACTACTTCAGATAAAGAAGATACGTACTCACCATAACATTCCATCTGAATAATTAGACTTCATTTGTTATCAACCATCCCTCCCTCCTCCCTGACCTTCTCTTGGTGCTTTCTGCATTGGCAGACATGAGAGAACACCTTGGCGGCTCTCCTGTTTTTCTTTGTTTGTGAAGGTTTTTGGATCGGGTTCATGTGAAGGGTGTAGCAAACTCGATCTGAGGGATGGAAGGAGATGGAGGGATATTATAGGTAAGGGGAGAAGCTTGGAGCTCAGATCAGACACTGGTGAAACTGCTATCTCGGATCTGGTCCGGATCCAACAACCCACAGGTTGATGACAAATGAAGTCTAACTACTCAGATGGAACATTATGCTGGCAACGTTTCATATGAGAGTTTTGCAGTGGCTTCTTGCAACACAGTGGTCCATTCTCAACCAGCCAGTGTCAGCCAAGATAAGAATCACCAACCTTTGCAAGACAGACCTGTCATGATGGATTCAATCCGATCAGATTCAGCAAGGCCGTCCATTTATTCTTCCACAGCCAATGGCCATAGTGACCATGGACGTTTCTCAGCTAGGGTGGGGGGACATTTTCTGGGGAATACAGTTCAAGGTACTTGGTCCCCTGAAGAGGCCAACTAGCATATCTAGTCCTAGAGATGAGAGCGGTGCTACTAGTGTTGTAGGCTTTCCTTGATGCTCTCCCCTTGGAACCATTCCAGTTCAAAGAGACAACATGTCTCTAGTCTGGTACATCAGCAAACAATAAGGAACCAAATCTTATCCCTTGTATTGAGGAGTGCTCAGAGTGTGGCAGTGGGCGAGCTTATCCAACCATTTTCTCATTGCAGTGAACATTCTGGGGAAGTCCAGTGTGACAGCAGACAAACTGAGCAGATGCATCCTTATGCCAAATGAGTGGTCCCTCAGATTGTGACAGAAAGGATATTTGGCAATTGGGGCCAGCTTTGCTGTGTGGTCCTGTTGCCTCTCCCCTAAACAAGAAGTGCAGTAGCTTTTTTGCCCTGATCCCCCAACAAGGGGACTCCACAAGGGATGCCCTTCTTCATGATTGGCCCCCACTCTCCTTTATGTCTTTCCTCCGACCCCATTAATCCCTAAATTTTTATAGAAAGTGACCAGGTTAAAGAGCAAATAATTCTCATTGCACTGTTCTGGCCTCAACAGATTTGTTTTCCCTTCCTTTAGCCTCATTTACTTACACAACCATGGATTCCGGATCCAACTCCAGACCTCCTGTCTCACCCAATAGGCATGATTCACCCAAGCATTCCAAACCTCAAGCTAACTGCTTGGCTTCTCCAATTCCATTAATAGCTAGACAACTTATGCTCTCTTCTCCAGTCCGTTACATACTCTTGTCTTCTCATAAGCTGTCTACACATAAAGTATACTGCAGTAAATGGAAGAGATTTGTTTACTGAGCACAACAAAATGATGTGGACTCATTCTCATCTCTGATTCATAGGATCCTTGAGTTCTTAGCTCAATTGTTTAATAAAGGAGCAGCTTCTTTAACAATAAAGGTGCAACTAGCTGCAATTTCCAATTTTCATATAGGATATCAAGGGTCTTCAGTTGCTTCACACAAAGATAAAGTTTTTTCTAAAGGGAACTCTTTTACTTAAACCCCATTATAAAGACCCTACTCCTCCTTGGGACCTGAATTTAGTGCTGCAAGAAATTATACAATCCCCTTTTGAACCAGCAGCTACATGTGATCTCACCTTCCTTTTCTTGGAAAAATATATTTTTAGTAGCCATAGCATTCACAAGAAGAATTTCAGAGATTAAACCTTATCATCTCAACCACCATATTTTATCTTCCTTAAAGACAGGGTTTTATTATGTACTAACCCATCCTTTCTACCTAAAGTAGTGTCAGATAACAATATCAATCAATCAATCCATTAATTTAACAGTGTTCTTTCCAAAAATTTCAAATAAAGATGAATACCTGCTACACTTATTAGATGTTCACAGGCTATCACATTTTTACCTTCATAAATAAAAAAGTATCAGGGAATCTGGCCAACTGTTTGTCTCCTTTTCAGATGTAAGACTGGGAAATCCAGTGACCAAAGTAACTTTCACTAGATGGATTACAGATTGTATTTTTTACATTTACAAGAAAATGGGTATTGAATTATCCTAAATCTTTGCAAGAACATTCAACCAGAGCCATGGTAACGTCATCAGTATTCCAGACTAGAGCATCCATGGATGATATTGGACAATATATGTGCAGCTGCAACTTGTGCGATGCCCTATACCTTTATTACTCATTACAAATTGGATTTGGTCTCCAGGGGAAGAGCTTTGTTTGACTCAGTAGTGCTGAGGAACATCCTTCCATGAGTCCACCCAGGGTGTAGAGCAGCTGGGGGGAATGCCCCACAGGTTTGAGGCTAGAATGAAAATTGACTAGATCAAATAAAAAAGGTATGTACTCACCATAATGTTCCATCTGTGTTGCCCATTTGCCCATATTCATTCTTCCTCAAACAACCCACCCTGCATCCCCTGACCTTGGTACTCCTTAAGTACCGAGTAGATCTAAATTCATTTTCATGTGCTGAATTAAAGAAGTTGTCTCACCTTTCTATTGGTATACACACACACACACACACACACACACACATATATATGTGTATATATATATATATATATATATATATATATATATATATATATAGTTTACTATCAAAATGTTGACGTCCAAAACAAATTCCGTTTTGAACGTCGAACCATAATGCTGAATTCCTGCATACTAATTAGGTCTAAATGTCAAATCTGATGAATGAATTCAGCAGATTCGACATTTAGATCGAATAGCAAACGTGATGTCCACATAGGAGCTAAGGTAAGTCTAGCCCCTACCCTGCAAATTCACTGTTTTGCAGGTAGGCAAGCCCCCCTGTGCCCCTCTGTGAGGGGCTGCACCCACCACACCCCCTGCTAAATAAATATTCCAACTCTGAGATCGCACTACATTGAGAAAAGGGATGGATTTCCCAGTCCACATTGTACCACAATTAGTACTCCTAACATTGATGTTCATATCAGAGCATGCACAGTGGCATTCCCTGATACAACTATCTCGCTCAAGTAATGATGTTAAGTTGTCAATCTCGCCTTCATTCTTGCTGGATGGGTTCGGAGCCGATCCTCGGCTCCGACTCGGCCTATACTAAAGCTCGAGAGCTATTTACTGGCTCGAGGCCATCCCCCTATCCTACAATGCTAGGTGTCATATACCCAGATCTCGTTTGCCACTTCAGCTACGAGGTTGCAAATTTACCGGCTCCAGGTTATATAACTCTTTTCTAGCGTTTTATTATATATATATATATATATATATATATATATATAGTTTTTTCTTATTAGATAATGGGCAGGATTCACGAAGCCTCCGTGTAAGAGTTACAAGGCTTACACGGAGGCTGCAGTTAAACGGTGTGACGTCAGCATGTCATGCATATGCATGAGGGCATGCTGAATCACACCTAAGGATAACACGGTCCATGTAAGACAGTAGGGGGTGTGTCCGTAGGGTGAGCCCTGCAAACGGACACGCCCCCAGAAGAGTAAAAGTCCCGAAAGTAAACCCCCATGACTGAGTCCGTGTAAATGTGAATAAACACAACACAACACATGCCCCCCACAGACTATGAACATAAAATGTGGAAATTAATATCTAATTTTTTTTTTATAAGTTGTAAAGATGTTTGCCCATGAGTGCGTTCGTTTGCGCGGGCGTGCCCGGCGCTTAGCCACAGTTAGCAGTCAGTGGAAAAGCATATAAGAACTAAATATGCAAAGTAAGCCAAGAAGCAATAGCGTAGCGGTAGAGACATCGGCTGAAGAGGAGGCAGTCATGGTTCAAGCCCCTACAACATAAATTTTTATTCTTAGTGAAATAAGCACGAAACAAGTCCCTGACATATATGTACATATATAAAATTATATTTTATGTAAAATGTAATGAAATGGGCCATGTATTTTGAAGAAATGTGAGATAAAAAAATAAAAAAAAATGTGAGATGTGCCCATAGCTGAGCTACAGTCTAACAAGTTGAGGATATCTGCTTGTAGGTGAGCAGTGTTTTAACAGGTGTAAAATGAGTGCCCGTAGGTGAGCAGTGTTTTAACAGGTGTAAAATGAGTGCCCGTAGGTGAGCAGTGTTTTAACAGGTGTAAAATGAGTGCCCGTAGGTGAGCAGTGTTTTAACAGGTGTAAAATAAGTGCCCGTAGGTGAGTAGTGGTTTAATAGGTGTAAAATGAGTGCCCGGGGTTGAGCAGCATTTTAACACGCTGAAACTGTGTGCCTGTAGTTGAGTTGAGTGTAATGTGCGTGCTGACAGCCACGCCACGCGTAAACGAGCGTGATCCGTTTGCCCGGAGCTGTGCACCGCGCCAACAAGCTAACCGACGGGCAACGTTGAGCAAGCTGTATCAAAACTGCCTTTACACAGACACACCTCCTAGCCTGTGTAGACAGTCATAAAATATAAAAAGCAATGGCCAGGTTCGAACCCAGGATACCATGCACCATAGTCAAAGTACTGAACCACTAAGCCATGACAGTTGCACTTAGAAATGCAGTAATAGCATATATATAGGAATGAATAGAAAGAGGAGCATGACAAAGCAGGTTTTGTGAAGCTGATACAATTCCAAAATGGCCAATCACAGATAAGTGCGAGAAAAACGGCATATATAAGCCCCATAGGCAGGAATACACAGCATAACCGATTGTAGAACTGACTTGCAGCCAGGATGTCAGGTGTAGGTGAGGGTAGTTGCTTCCGAGCACAGAGGTGGGGCGTTGAGGAGTCCAAATATATGGTTTGGCTCCTCGTCCATAATCATGAGGCCCAACTCATGCAGGGCCAGGTCCTGTGGGGAGCATATAGGGCTGAGGCATGGGACCGGTTGGCACATGATCTCACCAGTGCCACAGGAATACCAAGGACTGGTGAGCAGGTCCGTCACCACCATGCGGACCTGAAGAGATGGAAGCAGGACCAACTGAACCGTTGGATCCAGGAGGCCCGGCAAATGCCCAACGCCCCACTACTGAGTAAGTTACATGTAATTATTTATGTAAGAAATTAACCTAGCTGATATTATGGAGATGTGTATTCCAATATTACTTTATTTATATTACAGCTGCAGGTGTCCGTTCTGCAAACCGTCGAGCCTATGGCGATAGGCTGGTGCAGTTGCGCCACCAGGCATGTCAGTAATTCTCTCCCTGTAACTGTAAATAAATATATAAGTATGACAGTTAGCAAAAGAGTGCAGCGTAGTCACTAATTAATAAAATGTGCAAGTAACAGTGTAAGAGGGTTTGCAAGTATTGCTTGATTACAAAAGTGTGATGGAGCCTGTAATCCAAACATAAAAATGAAACAAGTCTGAAATAAAGATGTCCCACCTGTAATATAATAGTACATAACCTGCAGCAGGCTGAAAAGTACAGCTGCAGAAGCTGAGTAAAACACATGTATGAAATATATCCCTGTTGAAATACAGAAACATGACATAAGTGAGACTGTTGGAAAGGATTGTTATAACTACAGGTAAAACATGTCAATAAAGCCTAGAATTAAGTACCATCCTGAATTGTAAAAATAAAACAAGTGAGAGAGTGTGAGAAAGAGGTATGAATCCACCAATAAAGTAGTAATAACTCCTGAATAAAATATACTGCAGTCAGTACAGAATGAAATGAATGTGACAGGCAGAACCAAACAGTAACATGTGTCAAAAACAGTACTGCAGCTGGAATGTGTGTCCCAAAATCTGGATATGTTGCTCTCAGTCTGCAATATGCAGATAGTATGGTTGTCTGAAATACCAAACATCCACAGTTGTCTATAGCTATATAAAGCAAATGTAGCAGGATGATGTAGCTGAACAGAGCCAGATATGAATGTGTATGAATTAAAATGAAATGTATATTGATGTAGCAGTAACATTCCTATCACTAACCTGAAGTAGTTATCACATAGGAAACTGTAGGCAGAACTGTAGTGTGTATATATCTGCAGCTAGTAGAAATGTACAGCATATGTATTGGTATTTGAAGTTGTTAATTAAATTTTCTTCACCCTACCCTATAACCAAATATAATCCATTCCACGTGAAATTGGTATGTGCAATCACAATTAACACCCCTGGACATTTGTCCTGTTGGTTCATACATATTTGCATGTACGTTGATGCATCTGCCCTGTTCATACATCCAAACCTGATGGCCTGTTGCCATCAATCAACCCTGCATGTTGTTGGATTGTGTATTGCTGTTCAAATTATGCATGTGTTATGCTTGCTGTTCAATGGCTTGAATATATGGGTGTTTGGTTAATGGGAATACTAATGCATGCTGTTACAACTAATTGTGAATGGTATTGTACGTTACTAACCCAAACTGTCATAACATAATGCAAAACATAGGACGACAGGGAAGGCGGGTTCCAGCGGACCCACCTCTCCCACCTCAGCTGGCGAGTGCACCTGGCATTAGTGCCCAGGCCAGACCCTCCTCCGGTGGCCCTGTGCCACCTGCGGGTGGAAGCACTGCAGGGGATGGGGCTCATCCCCCTCTGCAAGTGTGGCCGGAGGAGAATATCCACTCACCCTCCGCAGTGTCTGGACTGTGGTGCGTAGGGAGATCCAGCAGCTGTGCTTGGGCCCCTACGCCAGCTTGAGGCATGGGTGGCACAACTCACGGGCGTGCCTGCTACCTGGCCTACACAGCCCCCAGCACAGCCCCATCCTGGGCAGTGAAGGCACAGTGGCAACTGCCCATGGTTGGGGAACTCAGTTCCACTGTTGCCATCTGTGGGCTCATGGGCTCAAGATATCCAAACATCCGTCCCCGTCAATTGTGTAACCCCCCCCACATATGCCATACACCACCCCTGTATGCGTCGTTTGTCTTGTCTGTTAACCTACCCAACCTACCTCCCCAGCTATACCGACTTCCTGTACCTGACATACCACTCTCACCTGAAAAAAAAAAAGGGCACTCTGTACCCACAACAAAATTATGCCCCATACATAGCTGCCCATTTTGCACACACGTCTGCTGGACATGTAAACTGTCAATTACAATTGGCTGTACAACAAGTATTATTGTTGTCCTTACACCTCTCTCAGGGGTGGAAGGTTTCAAATGTCACACCAAATTACAAACATATGCACAGCTGTTGCTGATGAAGAAATGGGCAGCTATGGGCCTTACCTACATCCCTCCTGCAAAACCCGAGCTTGTATTCCTACTGTCCTACCCTCTTTGTGACCCCTTTTTCACCACTTTCCTATCTCCCCATTTTCTTTTCTTTCAAAGAAAATAGCCCGGGTGTGAGCGAGAGTAAGCACTTTTAAGCAGTAGTAAGCGGGTGTGCGTGAAGCTAAGCGGCAGTGCGCATGCGTGACCTCCGTGCAAACCAGCACTAACCCACTTACAACTGCTTAAAAGTGCCTTAGTCACTCTGAATGACATGCCCTGTAGTTTTCTCAGCAGCAAAATAAAATACCTCCCTCAGTCTCGAACCCAGGACCTTGGAAACACTAGTCTGCATGACTTACCACTAAGCCATGAGTGCTATACAAGAACATTGTGCTGAAATAAATATATCATAAAATAGGAATTAATTTAAAGGGAATATACAAGTCTAGCACACAAAGCATGTCATGTATATTTACTGTCAAATCTAGTGGATTTGTAAAATAGTACTGTGTGCTGAGAAACAGTCATGCTAGTTGGTAGCTACTAGGTAATAATGTCACAGTAGCATCTGGCAAGCCACACACATACTCAGAGCAGGATAAACACAGCCATAGTTGAATAGTTAAGAGTGCAGACATAGCAACTGTGACTGAGTTACAGGGATGTCCCTGATGTGAAAACAAATGTCAACTGTGCCCCACTGACACCCTGCCAAATGTACTAACAGTAGCTTACAGAACAACATGCATTGCAGTGTCTACAACACAGCCTGAAATATGAGAGACATACCAATCCTTACACTCACAGAACAGTGTCCACAGCAAACCAGCATGGTCCCCACCCTGATAATCTGAAAGGGCTATGCCTACCTAACAGACCTTTTTATAGCACAGGCCTGTAATCACAGTGAGAACTGCAATCACTACACAACAGGCTGCATGCAATTAGTAAATGCTGGCTAACAATTGGTGCAGAGGCCATCACATGGACATGTGCAGATACCTACGAAAGCATCCTGTACTCCCAGTCCACACATGCAATACTGTCATTGCACCCGATGGAGGTAGAGAGAGAGAGGGAGAGAGAGAGAGAAAACCAAAAAAAAAAAAAAAGAAAGAAAAACAGAGAGAAAGAAAGAGAAAGAAATAAACCGGAAACATCAAGGCAAAGAGGCAGACAGCAGGCCAAGCAACTGCAAGCCTACACAAACAGCTGCAACAAACACAGGTAATGTAAAGTACTACTATAATACTCTACATACTGTGAACCCTCCAGATGTGTTATTGGTCTGTATCTATGTATATGAGGATGTGCATAGGGACGGTGACATACTGAAACTGTCACTGAGGCTCCACATACATATGTATGTGATGGTAGCTATGTGCACATAGCAATGTAGGTTGTAGTGCAATGTACAAGTAGCTGGTACAGTAATGGGTGTTCAGCAGTGCGTTACTGTGTGTATACATATGTGGACCTAAAAAGGAGTATATATATATATATATATATATATATATATATATATATATATTTAAAACATGTGTATACGTATGTATATCAAGATATGTATGTATATATATATATATATATATATATATATATATATATAATATGCATATGTGTATACATAGATAGACAGGGATGTAGAAATACATACAGATATAGTTTCACAGTGGCATAGTATAGTACTAGGCTATCTGCAGACAGTGTATAGAATAGATTTAGAAACCTGTGCCTCTGTATAGTAGTGACAGAGTGAAGACCCCCCCTACATAATAGCGTGAGTGTACTGTGCCTCTGTCTAGTAGTGACACAGAGATGACCCCTGCTGTAAACCTATGATCTCCCATCCACTTGTCAGGAATGCACATGAAGATTGTCAGTGAGGGTCTCTGCCTAACATGAACTGGGATCCTGTTCCACAGTACGGGAAGCCTCTTAATGATGGATCTGTCCCTACAGTATGTCCTATTCATATGTGTGCTGAGGTTTAAATCCATAGCTGTCGTGCTTCTGATGGATTTGGATTGTATGAGGTGGAACATGTCCATCAGTACCAGATTGGACATGGCCTACTACATCAGGCACAGATCACCCCTATGTAGGCAGTATGCTATGGAATAGAGCATGAGTTACGTTAGTCTGGTAGCATATGACAGGTGTTGCAGACCCTTGATCCACCTGGTGATGTACTCATGGGGTCCCCCTAGCTGTTGCAAGTGCCAGGTGAGGTACATACCAAATGGGGCATAGTACACAGTCATGGGCCTGATAAGGGGGGAGGAGTATAAGGGTACAATGACCCCTTTTGATGTGGATGTGAATCCCTTCATGATAAGGTGGGCAAGGTAGGAAGTCCATCCAACCACTTCGGCAATGTGGGTGTCAAATGAGAGGTCAGCATTACACAGTGTCACCAGGTCTCCGATTACTTTGTCTGTACTCAGTGGGTTATTGTCTATGTGATAATATGTAGGTACCTTGTCCATCCAAAAGGGTATGAGTATACATTACGTGTCAGGCCATGACTCCACCACCAGTTTTTGGTGTCCGTGAGGCCTGTCAGTAGGATGTAGGTGTCAGCAGGTGTATTGCCTATGGCGCCTAGTATGCAGTCATCTTTGAACATTGTCAGCCACTACCCTCCCATGTCTGCTTCCACATCTGAGAATGATATGCCGAACATGAGTAGTCCCAGGACAGAGCCCTGTGGGACACCACATGTGACTGGCTCTGAGTCTGACATGGCACCAGTGAGGTTGACTATAGGGTTTCTATCCGTTAGCTGGTTTGCAACCCATCATGTGACATATGGATTTACATGTTAGCTGTTGATCATGTCTATGATAGCAGAGTGTGGTATTGTGTCGAATGCTGTAGGCAAGACCAGGTAGGCTGTATGGACCGCTATGCCCTCAGCAATGGCTATAGTGACTGATTTGAAAAGGTCAACCAGGTTCATAAGGCAGGATCTGCCCTCTACAAAGCCAAACCGGGTGGGAACAAGTGTCTAAGTCCCCAATGTCTCTGTGTATGGATACCATAATGATCCTTTCCATAGTGTTGCAGACCAGGCTGGTTAAGCGTATGGGCCGGTAGTTACCAGGGTCTGTAGAGGTGCCTCCTGTGTGGAGTGGGACTACTGTTGCTGTATGCCAGTGTCCAGGTACATATGCTGTAGTAAGGCTACGGCTGAATAGCATGTAATGTGCATGTGTAGCTCCTCTTGCAGTTCACGTAGCATGCAACCCGCAATACCGTTGGGTCCCATTGCTGCTGTATTTACAGCTCTGCTGAGGGTGGTTCCCAGCTGGACATCTGAGATGACAGGGAGGTTACAGTCAGCTGGGATAAGTAATTCCACATGTGTGGGTGAGGGAGTGTAGAAACCTGCACTGAACCTGTCTGCCAGACTGTTGGTATTATCTGTGTGTTCAGTGTAGCGTATGTCACTGTGAACTAACTGTGAACACAACTGAGGGTTCACACCCAAGTGTGTAACATAGCAGAGGAAGGCCTTGTGGGTATCTGTAGTGACCATAGCGATGTCCCTCTCATTGTTGGCCTTGCATGTTTGTACGACAAAACCCATCTGTCTACTACTGCTGATGAGAGATGCCATAGCTCTATGGAAGTATGCTCTGCCGTGCAGTAGCTACCATCTGTTGTTATACAAGTTGTTCAATGCTGGGGTCCACCAGACAGGATGCCTGCCCTTGGTGGAGAGGGTCATGGTTCCATTTGTGTTTGCATGATCCATGCATTCTTGGAGATGTCTGTAGAAGCATATGTGAGGGTATCTGCATTGTGGGAAGTGGATTACACTGGCCCAGTGTGCATTCAGGATACCAACTCAGTTATAAGACGTGTAAAGGCGGCATGTGAGAGGTCTCGCACTGTAGTCTGTTGTGTTGTGGGGGAGGTGGGATATGTATATCCAGGGTGATTAGTCTGTGGTTAGATGTGACTAGTGAGGGGTATCCTTCCAGTGTGTAGCACATTGTCCCCACGTTTATGATGATCGGGTCTAGTATATTATCTCCTGTTGTGGGAGAGGTGACTAGCTGTTCCATTGACATAGTGAATACCGGGAATCTTTGGGCTAGGGTGTTTGGGGTAGAATAATGCACCCAGTGTATGTTAGGGTAGTCACACTATCCCAATATGATGGTGTGTGGTGGGATATTCATATCCTCCAATGTCTACAGGAAGGCCGACTGTGGTCCCTGAGATCGGGAGGGTGGTCTGTAACATACTAACAGTTGTATAGCAGGTTTGCCTATGGTTATCTGCACCTGGATGGTCTGTGATGCTTCATGTGTTGCCACTAACCTGGAGGTGTGTGTGTCCTCCATGAATATGGACACACACCCTCACTATCCGTTTTGTCCCGAGTCCTGGGGCCAAAATGCATGATACAGGGTATAGCCTGGTACCGCTGGTGTGCTCTCAGGAGCCTTGAACCAGGTTCTCACGTACTGCACAGACATCGAGATTGGTAGAATATGTATGTACAGATATATGTAATACACACATACATATATAGATATCTGTAGAGACTTACACATATACAGATAGATCTGACTGACAACAGACATGTCTGTATATGACTATCTCTCACTCTCTGTCCCACCCCCTCACACTCACCCTGTGTCTCTCTCTCACTCTCTCCCCCTCTCTCCCCACATCTATATGTATATATCTACATCTAGATATACATATGATATATACATATATACAGATATGTATCCATATACAGATATAAATATATCAATATACATATATATATATATATATATATATATATATATATATATATATATATATACATATGTAGACTGTGTGAGGCACATGTGTGCAGATGTCTTGCTACAGGTGCCTGGTGTCACAGGCATGGAGTGAACACCAGTGTGGATACTGGAGTACCATACCCCATTCAAAAACACTGATACCAGTAACCACCACATATGTACATGCCTGCCCACCACTGCATGTTGTCAGGGGGGAAAAGGGTCAACAAGTGTACAATAGGCTCCACATTGATACACACAGTGGCACACTAGTCCTGTAATACCTGTACATGGAATGTGTCAGCGGACATGGTGTGTCAGCTATGGACATGTAGGTCACTGTACCCCTCCACACCCCACAATGTCCTACACGGTATGTACCTCCCATGACAGCTACAGATATGGTGAAGGACACAGACATATGCAAGTAACTGTGTCAATGCACTCAAACACCACAGAGCGCACACAGACTACCTGCATAGAGGTTACCACTGCTGGATATACATAGTTCGGTCACATCCATGACAGTTGTCTCCCAACCATGGTAACACCGCCAATATCCACAACACAAATTACCTACATCTGTTGTCCTTGTCACTGCAGTATAGAGCACATGGTGGAGGTATGGGACCCTACCCACAGATATGACATATCCTGTAGTAGACCACACAAAATTAAGAAGCAAGCCTCCCCATGAGTAGATGTCAGACATACCCCTGCTGAATGTTATGCTGATAGGTAATATGCCATATGAGTCACCCTGTGTAACTGTTTGTAAGGAGCAGGTATGATCATAACACATGTGTCACAAGGGGCAGGATAGCATAACAGTATGCTGCTGTAGGCCCAGGGCCAAAATCACACTACCTACCTAGGACGCAATGCACACCCATTAACACATTGCAAACAGAATATGTGAGGTGGAATGAGTGTGCTAGTGTCTGGGTGCATGTTGTGTACTGGTGTGATTGCTCACCATGACTGTCTCTCTGTCATGGTAGTGTGTGTCCATGGTGTGAGGCCAGAGACAGGTGTGTGGGGTATTGCAATCAACACATACTACATTGCCATATGTTGTGCTGTGTTACCCTATATGTCACTGTGGTGTAGGTAGGGTTATGGCAAATAAGAGTAGTGTGCAGTACCAGTGAAATATGTAACGTGCATTGTGTACAGTGCATGGGCTGATAATGTTCCCCATACAGTACCTTGATTCAAACCCCCAGTGTGGGGTTGTGTATTGTACCTGAAACAGTGCATTGACTGCTGCAGTATACCAGTCTGTTGTATGGAGTGTGCCAGGTACTGTTGCACAGTTGTCAGATAAGCACTGATATCTGGTCATGTACATGTGTATCCCCCAATAGACAGACAGATGCTATATATGGTGCCTAAGTTATATCACTGCAGTCAAGAATAATGTGTATTATGTGTGCTATAGTCTGCTGATAGATATTGCTGACATATTTCCCTTCTCCTTTTCAGGGACATGGCTCACCAGCGGAACCCAGTCTACTCCGCTGCAGAAGAGGAGGAGATACACCAGAGCCTGGTGCGGGATTTCGCTGTACTCTTTTCCCACACCAGCCAGAACCAGCAGGAGAGGGCTGCACTGTGGCAAGACCTGGTCCGTCGGGTAAATGACATAGGCACACATAACAGGACATATGAGCAGGTACGCCATCACTGCAGTGATTTAAATAGAAATGTCCGTCAGCGTGCGTCGGATATCCACAGGCAGCAGCTTGCCACAGGTGGTGGGGTGGCTAGACATCCCCCCCTCACCAGACTGGAGGGGCTACTCCTGAGTGTTGTGGCTCCAGCACAGCAGCAACAACAACAGCATACATGTGTAATGATGGAGGCTAGAGCCACACAGCAGCAGGACACAGAGCGTGCAGGTAACATGCCATGTGTATAGTGACCATTCTGTACACTGTTAGGTTATGCATGTGTGGGGTGTGTCCTCGATTTGTAGCTGTTATCTTGGTAATTATTGTGCATTAGTGATAACCTCATTATCTGCAGTACACCTGTGGAAGCTAACTGTTGCACTACTGAACTGTAACATGCCCACAGTATCAATGGCACAGTTGTGCCCACTGACGATGAATGTCTCTTTTCCGCAGGTCCCTCTGGTGTAACAGCAAGGCAGCCTATCCATGCTGGTGAGTGTGTAATACCATTGCCTTCACTACTCTGTATACTAATAGTAATAATAGGCTGAAGCAGTAGTGCAATGTGTTTGATTGCAGGTGTGTTTGTGTCTGTGGGTTGATGTGTGCATGTGCCCATGTGTGCATATGCCCATGTGTGCATGTGTGCATGTGCCCATGTGTGCATGTGCACATGTGTGCATCAGTGGTGGCATTGTGTACACATTGTAAACTGTGTTTCCTGTCTTACTCCCACAGGTTCTGGTGCTGCTCTGGTGTCATGCAGCAGGGAACCTGAATCAGCTGCTGTGGATAGTGATGATGATACCTGTGTAATGGCACAGGTTGGTGTGCCAGGGTCTGTCATTGGTCAGCCAATTGACACTACACAGCTGTCGACCCCATCTATGTGCACAGTCATCCTGCCAATACATCCTTTGTCACCAATGTCCCTAGGTGATGGACAGGATACAGTGGGCATTGACCAGAGTAATGTGGTACCGGTGGCACATGCATCCCCACACTGCAGCCAGGGCCCTGACACGGTACCACACAGGCAGACGTCCATGGGTTCTCGTGGGAGCATCCGTGGGTGTACCGCCCCTGTCAGACATGCCCACAGAGGTCTTTCAACCCCAGCTATGTTCCGGGCTGTAATGCAGGCACAGTCACGTATGGAACGGTATACCAGACAGGGTCTGAGGGAGCTGAGAGCATGTCGCATAGCCATGAGTGACAGTATGCGTGATGTTGCGGCTGCCATCCGCAACTTCACCGAGGTCATTGACAGATGTCGGGGGGACACATTAGATCTGTTCCACAACTATATGTCCATGAGCCAGGGCAATGGTGGATGGGTGAGGCGTCGACATGACCATATGCCAGCAACAGCAGCAGCTGGCAGCCGTCGCGGATGACAACAGGGTCGCGGCCGCTCACATAGTGCCAGCAGCAGCCCCAGCAATGCTGGGTCTGTGCTGTCATCGGACCACCCCAGGAGACCATGTGCACGTGGTGCTGGACAGTCCCAACAGGGACCTGTCTCCAGTCAATGAACACCTGCTTCTGATGACAGTACCCAGTCTGGATTGGTACCTGATATGGTCCGTAGCACCCATGCCAGGCACAGGTACAGTGTCCGTGGCCACAGACAGTGATCTGTATGTCCTGGCAGGTACAGTCTGCGGCTGTCCACAAACATCTGTATATGGCAGCCATGAGGTGGGACTGTGTGCATTCATACACACATGCAAAGTGATAACAATTAGGGCTACCGCATACACGCACACACTGCATCAACATTGCCCCATCTTGTACTGCTGTCCCTCACCAACACACACACACAGACATGTCAATTGGTTGTATCAGTGGCAGACTCAGGCATACCAGGTACACACCCTGTGCATATGATGAAACTGTGCCACCTCCTGCAATCTGTAAGATCAGTGCAGGAACAGGTTAACATGGTGCTGATGCACAGGGTGACTACATAGACGTATTGTAATAGTATGATGTTGACAACAGTGCAGTGTAATTATAGCATTGTGGGTATATACCAGTATGCCTGATGCAGTTACAGTATGAATGTCATTGTATTGTTTTGTACACCCATACTAATTACCACAGTGTTCTGTCTGCATATCTTTGCATACTGGTGGTGAGGCTGTGAAGGGATGGCCACCTACATAGGTATCACAGGGGATACAACAATGTACATATTGATACTCAATGATGGCCATGTCAGCTGCGAGTTGCATGTTGTCCACACATGACTCTGCAATGCAGATGTTTCAGGATGTTGATATCTGTGCAGTACTACACAGCAGGTTCAGGGCTCACAAGAGCACACTAGCACTACAAGGTCACACCTCATACCATGCATAACAGCACCAAAACACAGAACTAACTATGACAGGAGGGAGAGTGTCCATGCATATCAAAGATACTGTGGTGCCAGGACAGGTAGCATACATCATACTACGTCTGGAACTGCTGAGTGAGGGCTCAGTGTCTGTTATTTGACATGTGTATTATTACAGGTATGAGCACTTGGATATCAGGCCAGTTATTCAACATTACGAGGTTGCGGCTGAACCCAGCCCATCTGACCTGGGAATGTCTGGGTACTGGCTTAGAGTGCCTGCATATATGCACTGTTACATACTGGAAGTCGTACACCTTGTTTGTTGTAGCATAGTCTACATACAGGCCTGCTGACTGTAGCTTTGTTTGTATGCATGTTTGCCTGTTATGTTCCTGAAACACTGATTTCACCTGCGGTGCAGATATACAGTGCCTCTGTGGATCCCTAGTGACATCTGTGTTGCTTACTGTACTGATGTCCATCTGTCACTTGACAGAACATCACTGTTTGACCTGTTTGCATGTAGCTTGCCTGTAACACATTGCATATGATGTACCTCACATTTGCTCAAGACAGCATTCATATATGCCAGCACTAACAATTCAGGAGCACTACACCCTCACATAGTCACCTTGAGTACCTTGTTCCCCATTGGCCCTATGTGTCGTTACTTAGTGTGGGAGTCACAATGCTATGGTAGCATGTGCAAAGGTCACCTGTCGATCTACTCTCAGGTCCAGTTGGTGAATCTGTTAGTCATGTGGCAATGTTACAGCTGCCTCATGTACACAGACAACCCTCTCCCCTTCCCATACATGTACAACACATGTGAGAGATGCAACCACATAGCCAAACTGGGGGCTAAGCTCTGTTTACACAGCACTGGCATTCCCTGTCAGGTGGAGTGGGATACTACAGTGAATACAGTACCAGTCTCCCATAGACCTGCCACGACCACAATCCAAACACAGACACACACAGGTACATTATTGGGCTCTCAGAATAGCATCCTGCCTGAGCAGCTGACACCTGCAAAGCAGAGACACAAGCAAACATTACCCCAGAGCAGAGCACATGTGACACATAGCTCACAAAGCCTGCGTGCCTAGCAGTGTCAGACCATATGGCTAGAAAACACACCTGCTACGGTTGTATGAGGTACCTCTATTGACATGTACACGGTGGTCCTGCTCCCAGGCTGAACAAGGTGACGGTCACGCTGAGCTGCCCGTCGGGCACTATGATCCACCACATAACACAAGCAAAGCAGTCACTCCAAGGCATGTAGCAGTATGACTCAGTCATTGTCTATGCCAGTGTGTATGACCTCTGACGCACCTCCCTGGACTACATGTTAGGGGACATGGAGGGGCTCTCTGAGGTTGTGGCACAGGCTGGTATGACCCTGGCTTTGGGTAGCATCTAACCCTCACCACGAATGCTGCCACAATATGTAGACAGGATCATCGGTTTCTGCACTTAACGTATATTTCAGTGACATCCAAAGGGGATCCAATGCCTGTCAGTGTGGGATTACATGCTGGACATGCCACATTGCTTTGCTTGGGACAGCTTGCACCTGTCACCCATGGACCGTTGTATATTGGCAGAGGCTGTTGCTACACACATACTGCCTTTGTATGCAAGGCTGACATTACATAGCCACCTACACAGGTAGCACACGGGATGGGACACTAATAGCAATGCTACTCAACAGCAGCAGTGTAAACCTCAAGATGCATGCAGTGGAAACTGTCCTTAGCATGGGGTAAAGCAATATCCGTGCAGTAACAGACTCCTGGTACAAGGCTCCCAGGTGCAGACCATCAGTGCCAGGTCATTCCTGATACCATGCTTGTCATCCCCTACACATGCTCGAAAACAGAACAGGGGGGATGTATCCAAAGGCACCTCAGATACACACCCCCCCAGGTTGGTGGCACTGCACAAAGCATCAGAGCCTCTCCATGTGCAACACACAGTGGGTTAGACTGCCTTCAGGTTCATAGCCTGGCACATACCACACTCCCATACCCAGGAAACCCACTTGGCCTTCCTGACAACACTGGGAATATGACGGTCTCTACACACACCATTATATGGTTGTACTGCAACTACCCAAACATACAGTGTGAGCATTATTCTAGCTGCAAGACCCTATCTGAAGGTGTCTTATCATTCATTCCCTGCATTGCTATGGAACAACTTATTACCACTCCCACAAGTGGTGACAACATGCTGCACCTGTTCATCACCAACATGTGGACTATATGCTCCAGACCAATCATGTATCCCTCGCTGGTGGGATGACACCATCTACAACCCACACTGTATAGTCACATACCACATGCAGCCACTGCACAGAACACCCCAGTCATACAGTTATCTGATGCATATTCCATGTATTCACATGAGGCAGGCTTTGGACATGGGAACTCTTGCAGTTCACAGGTACATATGTGTTGGTGGCACACACATACATCATGTGTGCATTGACATTACTGATATAATGTATGTTGTGCAATATTGGGAACAACACCCTACACACATGGACAAACTATGTGACAAAATTACATATGGAATTTGTAGGATACAAACCCCTACCTATGTTAGATCACTTGTGAGAGTCACATTAGCAGAGCATGCTATTTGCATTACTGGGGGGATTGCCTTCTCCTGCTGTACTTATAGGGTGCTGACATCATCAGTGTTTAGACAGTGGAATATGCAGCATGTTTTGTGTAGTAAAAGTTGCCAAAAGGGACATTTCTCATGCACATGGAATTGCACACACTACTCCCCCATACACACACACACACACACTGGGCACTTGCAGGATTCAAACCCCTACCTAACTATATTATGACACTTGTTAGAGACGCAGTAGCGGAGCGCGCTATTCACATTACTGGGTATAATTTATGCTCCTGACATATGTATAGTGTGCATATAGGTATGTACATCTGTTACTATCCATCAGTAAGGGGGAGAGTATTTCTATGCATTAACTTTGCACAGGCACAGTGGCCTACTGTACTGTTGAGGCAGATGCCAAATACACTGTTGATAGCCTTCTGTATTCCCTAGGGACAACGGTCAGGTATTGCACTCTATGGCCATATGTTTACCTGTCAGATGCACGTATCTGTTGCTCATATACAGTTTGTGGGTCTTTATTGCCATAGCCTTCCCTATCTCTATATACAACGTGTGTACTGTGGAAGATGTTTGCGTATGAGTGGGATCCAGTACTTTACTTATGTCTCTGTTGTAACTTCACTGTGTGCACTGGGCAGATGTCTGTATTGTGGGAAGTTCCTGTGTTAACACATAGAAATGCCAGATATGTGTGTGCAACTGCTGAACTGTGACATGGCCTAAATGTGTGAGCATGCCCAGTTCACAGTCTATATGGCTTCTTGACTGCCACATCTTATTTATCTAAGTGTGCGAGCATGCCCAGTGTGACCTTTCCTTATGTTTGGATTTGTGGACCACCACATTTCTGTTTGTGTGTGGATGCCATCTATATATCACATGTACAGTTGAGTGTTGGACATCAGGTTGTGTTCTTACTGCCCAACTGCTGTGTGTCTGAACCTAACAGGAATTATGCTGTGCCTGCAGGGTTGCCATGGGATAGTTTGCATACAGTTGTCATCATCCTTTCCTGCTGACCAAACAGTTGTATTGTTGTATAGTGTACTGGTGCAAAACTTTCACTGTGGTGGACAGTATGATCGGTTTCAGTCCTATCACTGCTTGTAATGTTTATAGTGAGCACACCAGACTGGTTGAGGGCCAGTTGTGCAGATATGACCATGTTGCATTTTGTTCAGATATGGACAGCTTAGTACATGATTGTCCGACATTGTTATTGTATTCCACAACTTGTGTGGACAGTGACAAACAATGGCCATGTGCCCTAGTCCATTTGTAATGCTAGTCAGAGTGTTTGTCCTTCAACACACATTTACTGGTGTTTGCCATGACATATGTCACGGTTAGTGTGCTGTGCCTCTGTCTACCCATGACATACAGGTGGTATCCAGGGTACACCTGCCATCTCCCATCCAGTCATCATGATTCCTCTGGATGACAGTCACTGAGGGACTCCTGGATATCCTGTAGTGGGAGTTTAGTCGTGAGTGGAGTGAGCTTCTGGGTTGTGGACCAATCAGTACAGCATGTCCTGTTTATGTCTGTGCTGGGGTTCAGGCCTGTCAGCTGCATAGGTCACCAGCATTCAGTGTTTACATGGTGCCAAATGTCCATTGATACCAGGTTGGTCATGGCTCTAAACATCAGGCACAGTTCACCTCCAGCCAGGCAGTATGGCACTGTGTGGAGCTGCAGTTACTTTACTCAGGCGACACATGGCATCTGTTACAGCTCTGCAATCCTCCTGGTGGGGTATTTGTGTGGTCATTCCAGTTGCTGCAGGTGTCTGCTATGGTACATCCCACAGGGGCCATTGTACTCAATTGTGAGGCTGCAGTTTGTTTAATCAGCCAACACATGACATCTATTCGAGCTCTTTGATACTCCTGGTGAGGTACTTTTGGGGTCTTTCCAGTTGATGGAGGTGTCTGCTGAGGTACATCCCACAGGGGCCATTGTACTCAATTGTGAGGCTGATGAAGGATGACTGCAGAGCCACAATGACCTCCCCTGATCTAGTTCTGACTACCTTCATGATTAGGTGGGTATATGGTATGTTTCTGTAACCACTACAGCCACATGCTTGTCCAATGCAAGATATCTATCAACTTGTGTCCCCAGGTCTCTTATTACTTCTTCAGTACTTAATGGGTTAACACCTATGTGGTAATTGGTGGGCACTTACTGTATACCCACAGGGGATGACTATACACTTTTCTGCAATTAGCTTGCTGACATGGCTATGGCACCAGTTGTCTGTTTCTATGTGGCCCTTTTGTGGGATGCTTGTGTCAGCTGGAGGGTCAGATATGGTTGCCAGTTTGTAGTCCTCTGCAAACTTGTTCAGACACAGTCCTTCCATGTTGGCCTGTACTTATGGGACATATATACCAAACAAGGGAGGTCCCAGGACCGAGCCTCTTGGGATGCCAGTAGTATCTCGTTTGTAGTCTGACATGGCTGCAGCATTTCTGACCATGTCAATTCTGTCCTTGGGCTGGTTTGCAACCCCTCTACTGACATAGGGGTTTATATTTAAGCTGGTGAGCTTATCTATAATGAACACATGGGGTATTGTATGGAAGCCTTTTGCAAGGTCCAGCTAGGCTGTGTGGACCACATTCCCCTCATCAATGGCCTTAATGACTGTTTCAAATGAGTCAAACATGTTTAAGGGGCAGGATCTGCACTTAATAAAGCCACACTGGGTAGGGTCCAGTGTCAGTAAGTCCCCAGTATCTTTATGTCTGAGGTACATGCTGATCCTTTCCATAGCTTTGCAGACCAAGCTTGTCAGGATTCTGGGGTGGTAGTTTGCAGTATCCATTCAGGCAACACCTTTGTGGAGAAGGACCACTGTTGTTGTACACTGCTCTTTGGGTACATATCCTGTGGTAAGGCTGACATTGAGCAGTAGTGTTATATGGCGTTCCATTCTTCTTGGAGTCTATGTTGGACTCAGCCCAGGACACCATCTCATACCATTGATGCTGTGTGTTTTGCTTTGTAGATGCTGGCTGTTACCTCAGCATTTGCAATGTCAGGGGGCCAGCACTCTACTGGGATAGATATGTGGCATTTGGGGGGGGGGGGGTTGCACTGAACCTGTCAGATTGGATGTTGGCAATGTGTGTGTGTTTGGTATATTGTTTGTATTATTTGAGTGATTCAGAGCATATCTGTGAATTCCCAACAAGGTTCCTACCATCAGTTAAGAAAGCCTTGTGATTATCCTTAGTGTCCTGTACAATTTGTATCTTCATAGGTTCATAGGTTCATACTAGGCTATCTGCCCTAGGGCATTTATAAGCCTAGCCAGAGTGTGTGTGGCTTTCGCCACCCCTTGCTATGTGAATATTATGGTCATTTAGGATTTACTTTACTGTGCCTCTGTCTAGACGTGACACAGTGAAGACCCCCAGTGTACATCTACGATCACCCATCCACTTGGCAAGATTCCTGTTGAAGAGAGTCAGTGAGGGGCTCTGCCTAACATGGAGTGGGATTCCGTTCCAGGTGTAGGGATCCTCTTGGTTATGTATCTGTCCCTCCAGCACATCCTATTTCATTATGTGTTGAGGTTGACATCTCTCGCTTTCACAGCTCTGATGGATTTGGGTTTTCTGGGGTGGAGCATGTCCATTAATCCTGTGTTGGACATGGCCTTGTACAACAGGCATACAATGCCTCTCGTGAGCAGTATGTGACTGCATACAGCTGGGGTGTCTACAGCCTGGCAGCATATGACATATATTTCAGACCCTTTATCCTCTTGGTGAGGTACCTTTGAGGTCTTTCTAACTGCTGCAGGTGTCGGGTGAGGTACATCCCAAATGAGGCATTGTACTAAATTATGGCCTGATAAGAGAACAGTATAGGGGCACAATGACCTCTGCTGACGTAGATGTGATTCCTTTCATGATAAGGTGGCCAATATAGAAGGTCTTACTAGCCACATTGGCAATGTGAGTGTCACATGACAGGTTACTGTCCACTTGTGTCCCTAGGTCCCTGATTACTCCTTCCATATGTAATGGATTACCACCTATGTGGTTATTTGTGAGTACCTTGTTTGATATTTGGTGAGACATTCATACCGTCCAGTGTCTTCAGGAAGGCTGAGTGGGGTTCCTGTGTGTGAGAGTGTGGTCTGTAGCATGCTACAGACTGTACAGCAGTTTTGCCTATGGCTAGTTGCACATGGGTGGTCTCCGATGCTTTGTGCATTGTCAGTTACCTGGACATGTGGGTATCTTTGCTGAATATGGATACTCCCCCTCCTTTTATGGTTTGCTCCAGGTTTTGGGGCCAAGACGCATGATATGAGGTATAACCTGGTAGTGCTGGTGTGCTCTCAGGAGCCTTGCTGCAGGTTTCTGTCACTGCACAGACATCGATGTTCTCCATACTGGGGAGGGCCTCGGGAGCATGCATCTTGAGGTTTAGATGTCTGGCATTGGGCAGCATTACCCTTATGTTTCTTTCCACTTATGTTTTCTAGGGAGGTGGGTTAGTCTTTTCAGCCTTGCCTACAAAAGGCTCTATGGAGGTGGCAAGAGCCTTAGCCAATATCCAGACGCCCAGGGGTGACAGGTGCAAGCCATCCCTGGCAAAGCAGCGTGGCTTGTCAAGCATGACATCCCAAGCGGACAGACATTGGATCCCCTTGGAATGACACCAGTAACTGTGCCACTTGTTAGAGCTGATCATTCTGTGTTTGTACTGTGGCATCATTCTTGGTGAAGGTAGGATGCTGCCCAAGGTCAGAGTCATACCGGCCTGGCCTACATAATTGGAGAGCTCATCTATGTCTCTTTTCATGTAGTCTGGGAAGGTACGTCTCAGGTCATTCACACCAGCATGGACAATGACTGCATCATATTTGTACTTGCTTTGGGGTGACCTGCGTGCTTGTGTTATGTGGCGTGTAGCAGCCTACAGGCAGCTTACTGTACCCTTTCCCTTGTTCAGTCTGGTGAGCGGGTCAGCAGTGTGTCTGACTATGGAGTCACCTATTACAACTGTATCAGGCATGTTGTTTCTCCTTCTGGCCTGTGACTGTTTGGCAGACCAGCTTTGTGTACTATGTGTTGCATGTGCTATGTTTGGAGGTAGTGGTTGCTTGGGTGTCTGCTTTGGAGGCCTCTGTTGATGTGGTGTGTTTGTAATTAGAGCCTCCGGGAATGTTTTTCTGTGTTTATGTCTTTGGTTTGCAGTTGTGATAGGTCTATGTGAGACTGGGTTTGTGGTGTGTGTGGTTACCTTCTTCTCCTGACTAGTTTTGACAGTACTGAGATGAGAGAGCTCAGCCTCCGGTTTGGATAAATGGTTGCATCTCTCACATATATTTGTATTTCTTGGGGGGAGGAGAGGGTTGTCTGTGTACATGGGGCAGGTGTAACATTGCCTCAAGATTCACAGATTCAACTTGTTGTAGCTGGTCTTAGTGGATTGTATGAGTGGACATATTTTATTGCCATAATACTGATCAGAGATTACTTCCCTTTTTAGGTTTGCTCTATCTTGTAGTAGCTTCCTCATTCTCTTGCATGGTTTGGTAATGGCTGGGGTCCACCATGCCAGATGCCTGCGTGTATGGCATTGTGTCTTGGTTTTATTTGGGATTGCATAATCCATGCATTCCTGGCAGTGTTCATGGAATGCATGTATAACGGGTTCTGAGGTGTGGCCCATATTTTGCACAGGCACAGGGCCTTTACTGGATTCCACATCAGTTTGGAGGAGTGCAACATTTGCTTTACACATGTTTTTCACTGTGGTTTTCTGGCCAGGGACTGTGGTCAGGATGTGTATATCCAGTGTGATTACTCTATGGTCTGATCTTACCAGTGAGGGATACACTTCTCATCTGGCCATACAGTACCCATGTTGCTGATTATCACATCCAGTATGCTTAGCCCTCTTGTGGGAGTGGTACGTTGTTCCTGAGCATTTTGGTTTATGGATTCTAGGAACATTTGTCCTAGGGTGTTGGAGCTAGAATAATGCTCCCAGTCTATGTTTGGGTATTTTCAGTCACCCAATATAATGTGGTTTGGAGAGCTTGATATATTCATGTATTCCAACATAGGCCAAGTGCAGTTCCTGGTGTTAGGATGGTAGTCTGTAGCAGGCTATAAACTGGGAGGCAGTTTTAGCCACTGTTACTTGACCATGGCTAGTCTATGCTGCTTTCTGTTGTGGTACCAACATGGGGGTGTGGTTGTCCTTGACAATTATTGCTAGTCACCCTCCTTTTGTAGCTTGTTCCATGTTTTGGGGCTGTAAAGCACAGTATGAGGTGTAACCTAGTAGTGTTAGGGTGCTGTTGTGAGCCTTGACCCAGTTTTCTGTTACAGAACAGATATCAACATTCTCCATGCTGAGGGGAGTTTAGACTGCATGCATCTTGCTGTTTAGACTTCTGGCATTGGGTAGCATTACATCTAGGTTCTTATCCCTTGTGATACCTATGGAGGTGGGTTTGTGTTTTGAGCCTTACCTATTCAAGGCACGCTGGGGGTAACAACAGCCTTTGCCAGTATCCATAAGGCCAGGGCTGATAGGTGCACACCACCCCTAGCAGGTGGAGCATCATGTCATGCTCAGCATGTCATCCCAGGCTGGCACGCATTGGATCCCCTTTGACTAACAGCAATACTTCAGCCAATTATTGCAATTGATCATCTCATCTTCATATTGTGGCATCATGCTTGGTGAGGGTAGGATGTTAGTCAGGGTCATCGAGTTTGCATATACTACATGGTGTTACATTGCTTAACATGTGGCAATCATGCCTCAGGTGGTGCTGCAGGGCTGCCTATGTTGGATGCACATACTACACTCCCTGTACATGTTTGAAAGCAGGTTGTGTCAACTTAGGCGTCCCTTTTACTATATGTGTGAGTCGGAGAGAGGTATCATTTCCAGGGTCCCTACTGAGCCAGTGTATGTGCTATGCATTGCCGCTTTGCCAAGGCCAAGGCATACTGGGCATGCCTCCTTCTGCCTACTGGGGCAGGCTCAGGTTGTTCCTCCTCCGAGTCACGCTCTGCCTGTGATTGACTTGGCAATGGTGGGGGACTGTTTGGCCCAGCCCTATGCTGATCCTGCTGCAGCTGTTTTCGCAGAATCATATTATGTAGCATAGCACATACCATGACAATTTGGGTACATGTAGTTGGTGAGTTCTGCAAGGCTCCACCAGATGTGTCCAGGCACTGGAACCGTGACTTGAGCAACCCAAACACACGCTCGATTACATTTCGTGTTTGTGCGTGTTCCTCATTATGGCGTTCCTGTTCAGGTGTGTGTGCATTTCTGATGGGTGTCATCAGCCACAGTTCCAGTGCCTATCCAGCATCCCCTACTAAGTGACCATGTGGGATGTCCCCACTGGCAAATATCTGGTACAGCTGCGTCAGATGCCAGATATGTGAATCATGGTAGCTTCCAGGGCAGCCAGCACACACATTCATTATTATGCCCTGGGCATCACACACGACCTGGCAGTTGATGGAGGGGAAGCCTTGTGGTTAATGTAGGCCCTACCCCGCTCACCAGCTGGTGCTTTGATGCATATATGCGTGCAGTCTATTGCACCCACTCAGGGTATTCCACTATTTGCTGGAAGAGACGCATATTGCTGGCCAATGCCTCACGGGAATTGGGCAAATATACATGATCTCCGACATGTGCTGACATGGCATCCAGGAACTGGTGCAGTACCCTGGATGCTGATGCCTGTGAGATCCCCATCATATCACCAGTTGGTCTCTGGAAGGTACCTGTTGCTACTATTCTTAAGCCAACACATACCTTGGTTTCCACTGGGATGGGTTCCCCTCTGTTTGTTCTATGTGTGAGGCGTGGCCTGCACAGCTCAACAATTTGCTGCAGGAGGTCTTTGTCCACTCTATAGCGCTCCACTATCTCCAGCTCATGTAACCCCTGATAGGTGACCCTGGGCCTGTACACTCTTCTCCGTCTCCTCACTGTGGGTTGTCTGGCAGCATTTGCATTGTCACCACCCTCAGCAAGTCGCCTATGTCTTCGTATGACAGCCCCTAGCATTTTTGGTCTGAGTGAAGCTTTTTCAGTTTTCACTTCTAATAGCTTACTCCTGTCTTGCAGTGTCTCTTGAGAGAATCATACTGCACTGCTGTTTGCAGACTTTTAAGTGCTGGGCTGGGCTAGTATTCTGCCTGTGTAATTGCTTGCTTCTAATTGTTTTCACCTGCTAGCTCCAGCAGTATTCCCTTCTAGCTTCCTACTATTTCTGTTGCTTCCTTTTTCCTTTCTGTTTCCTCAGGGGGGAGCAATGCGCATACCAGCGGAAACATGCTCACAGTGGCTTACACGTGCGAACACATGCTTACACAGTTTAGAATCTACTTATTCGGGTTAAAACGCGCGCACACCAGCGCAAACAGTCTTACAAGTCTGCCTACTGGCTCCCACATGCTCAGTCTACCTTACACGTGCGCACACTGCCCTACTCGCGCCTCCTTGCGTGCACACGTGCGCATGCACGTCCAGCAAGAAACTTTGGTGTTGGCAACAGTGTACACCTTCCATTTCTTGACTTTCCCATGCTTATCTTGTGGCACTCCTCTTTCCATGATATGTGTCTGACATCTGTCATGTAACACTGACCTCCAATGAACTGCATTTCTTTCTGCCATTCCCCCTGTGATGTCACCTATCTCCTACTCTGTTCCTCCCCCTTATGTAACTCTTACACTACTCAGAATGTGCTCATTTGCTATGTGACAGTGGGATTCAGTATCCTAACACTCATTTACATAGGATTGCCTACTAATGCTTAGTTACATGTCTTAGACTCAGCTTCCCCCCTTAGCAACCACTAAACGGTGGCCATGTTGTTTTTGGTCTGCTGGTCCCTGCATTGTATATCCATGCATTGCATAAAACCCACATTTGTGGGTTTATAACCTTACTTTTTATGTTTTATGTAGCGCAGCCCATTTGCACAGGGCTGCGCTGCGTTTAATCATCGGCGATCGCCGAAAAAAATATATATTTTTTCTCATATTTGCATCGGGGTACCTTGCCAATGGCCAGATATTTGGCCATTGGCATGCTGCCTGACACATATGCACCCTTTATTTGGAGCTGACATGGCTCCATTGTGTTATTTGCCGAAACGTACTCAGTTGTCAACTGAGTACATTTCTGCAGCTAACACGACTCTTACACGGGCTGGTTTGAGCTTCGTGGATCGCTAATCTACCTCATTTGCATGCCTTTCGGCTGCAAGTGGGGTGATTAGCATATCCACGCCCTGCCCGTGTAAGAGTCGTTTTAGCTTTCCTCTTACACGGGATTTCGGGCTGTTCCTGGATCGTGATGGCTGCATGGAGTCTTACATGGCTCTTAGACTCCATGCAAGCCATTGTAAATCCTGCCCATTGTCTCTTAGTATTTCCCTTTCTAAACCCTTGAGAAACCCCCTTTTAAAAAACTCTTTTGCTGTAGTTTTTCAGAGTCCCCCCCTCCCAATAGGGGTAGCGTTAATTTTTCATATATATATTCTACCCTCTAGGGTTAGTTATATATAATCAGTAGTGTTTTTATTCTTATTCTACTACTTTTTTATATATACTCTACTTTATAGTGGTAGTTAGATATATTTTGTAGTATTATTATATTACTTCTCAGTTCCGGCTGGAACCGACACTTCGAGACCTCAGTCGGCTCCGGCCTTAGTATCGGAGCCTTCTGTGAGCCGAAAACACTCGATGTCTCCCTCTTTGGAGTCCATTCGTTCGGCTCCGAGGTCTCCATTACTACAGTCAGAGCAGAGCCACAGGTCCCACTCCTCTCGGTCCCCCAGGCTGTCTCATCATGACCTCGAGAGGGTGGTCAGTAGGCTCTTAAAGTCACAGGCACTGGCCCAAATGTTGACTAGCCCTTCTCAACAGACTGTGGCTATCCCTGTATCTTCATCAGTTCCTCCTCCGACTCTACCACTGTGTTCGGAGCCGGAGCTCGTTGGGGCTCGAATCGTCAGAGCCGATACCACACATTTCGGCTCCATCGTTGGCTCCGATCTCTTCATTGGTTCCGTCCATGGAGGGATCCGAGTGTCAAGACTCCCTCGTCAGCTCCGGGGGGGCAAGTGGCATCGGACCCTTGTCCGACCCCATTCTCCCTCTCTGTGCCTCAGCGCAGGTGAGCTTGGCCCCGACATCGGCCTCAGAGCCATCACTCTCGGTGCCGGGAGGGGTTCTCATCTCTTCGGAGCTGGGACCTTCCTCTCTGCCTGATAGGGGCGCCTTCGAGGTCATGAGGAGCGTACTGACTTCTGGGTCGGATCCACACTCGGCCCCTTTGGCTCCTCCCCCCATGGTGCCTGCTTCAGTCTCTGCCCACCCTCCTGACCCCAAGCGTGGAGAACAAACACTCCAGGTCGCCCCACTGGGGGTATCTTCCTCTTCCGAGGCCTCCCCCGATCATTCGGAGGAGCCCCCTCGGAAGAAAACATGTAAGAGGAAACATGTTGACTCCCCTGAGTCAGTCACGTCTGACACTGACTTGGAGGATTCGGAAAGGTCCCCAAAGTCCCCCTCCGAGGACGTCTCCTTTTCAGACATCCTGGAGATCCTTAAGCAGAGGGGGAATTGGACTGCCCGTAACCCTTCTGAGGATGAGTCGGTGTACCTGGATGCATTTGGTTCTCACCCTTCCACCTCCTGGGTGTCTCCGCCTTTTGACCCGCTCATGGAAGTGGTTGCTCTGAAGGCGTGGACAGCCCCGGACTCAATAGAACCAACTCCCTGTAGGCCCGCTAAATTTATTACAGCCCCATCGGACAAACAGTTTCTAGCTAAGGGGGTCCCAGTTGATGCAATGGTAGTGGCAGCGGCCACTAAGAAGGAGTTGGCTGACCCTTCAGTGCCTGTACATCCTCTTAATAAAGATTCTAGGACAATGGACAGGTACAGGAAGCGGATGTTCTATTCAGCGACCTTTGCTATGCAGTCGCTGAATTATCTGTGCCATTTCAGCCGACTTCAGAGGGATCTTCTCAAAGATCTGGGTGATACCCTTCAGGATCCATTGGCTGTGGGGTCTCAGGATAAGGTTAACTTCCAGCGGGCGACCTTAAATTCCATAGTTAACTCCTCCATGCGGCTCATTTCTTATGCGGCCGATGGTGCGAATAGGACCGCAGGTACAGGCGTGGCTTTGAGAAGACATGCCTGGATGCGGTTATGTAACTTTGCTGACCCCTTTAAGGCATCCTTTACCAATATCCCCTTCAATGGTTCGGCTTTGTTTGGACCACAGGTGAAGGATACATTTACCAGGTGTAAGCAGGAAAGCAAGACTCTCTCTGCCATGGGAGTCCATTTTTCTACTCCCTCCAGACCATACCCCAAAGGTCAGAAGAGTGGAAAAATGTGGTTTTGTAAACCCCAGAGAGTCATGCCTGACACAAGTGGTGAGTTTTCCTCCAGGGGCAGAGGAGGAAACAATAATAGATGCCGCCCTAGAGGCAGAGGGGGTCCACAAAATCAGGGTAGCAGAGAATCTTTCTCTGACAAACCCTTCCAGCACCCCTGAGGGGCTGCTCGACTGTCCACCTTTGGAGGCAGTCGGGGGAAGATTGTCACTGTACCCAGAAGCCTGGCAACTCCTCACACAAGATCGATGGGTATATTCTATCATATCCAAAGGTTACAAAATTCCCTTCGTCCGCACCCTGTACAAACAAACAGATCCCTTCCAGATGTCCCACCCACTCTAAGGGATCAAGCAGTTCCAGAAATTTCAAAGCTGCCAGAAAAGAGGGCCATCCAACCAGTTCCAGCAGACCAGCTAGGATCCGGGACTTACTCCAAGTTCTTTTTGGTACCAAAAAAGACAGGGGACTGGAGACCCATTGTGGATCTCAGCAGATTAAACAAGTCTATTCAAATAATGAAGTTCCGGATGGTCATGCTCCAGTCCATTCTACCCTTCTTGGTTCAGGACAATTGGATGTGCTCCATAGACCTTCAGGATGCTTACTACCATATAAAAATGGACAGGCGTTCCAGAAGGTTTCTCCACTTCTGGCTGGGAGCCAGTCACTATCAATTCAGAGCCCTGCCCTTTGGTCTCACCACGGCCCCCAGGGTGTTCACCAAATGCATAGCAGTGTTTACAGCTCACCTGAGATGACGGGGATCCCAGGTGTTTCCATATCTAGATGACTGGCTCCTTACTGCTTCCACTAGGCATCAGCTATTGCGAGCCAGGAACTATACCATCCAGACTTGCTCCGAGCTAGATATATCAATAAATTTTGAAAAGTCTGCATTGTCACCTTGTCAGTCTATAGCCTTTATAGGCGCAGAATTAAATACAAAAGATCTATCTGCAAAACTTCCTCCAGATAGAGTATCAGACATTCGCCGACATGTGCAGATCCTACTACAGTGCAAGACAATTCAGGCCAGATTTGTACTAAAGACATTGGGTCTCATGGCAGCAGCGATCATTTTAGTCCCCCTGGCTCGTTTTCACATGTGGATCCTCCAGTGGATGCTGTTTACCCAATGGTCCTTTCAACAACTTCCAATGTCCCACAGGATAATATTCACTCAAACATGCAAAGACCACCTGGCTTGGTGGATGGTCTCCCCTCTAGTTCTCCACGGCAGACCACTTGTTCTTCCTCCTCCTGTTGACACGGCGACCACAGATGCCTCCCTGATTGGGTGGGGGGGCATTTTCAGGGCAGGACTGTCCAGGGCTCTTGGCAACCCCTAGAATACCACCTGCACATAAATGTTTTGGAGATGAGAACGGTACTTTTAGCATTGCAAGCTCTTCAGGGCTCTCTACCTACCGGGACTATTGCAGTTCAAATGGACAATATGTCTGTAGTGTGGTACATCAACAAGCAGGGCGGAACCAGGTCCTATCCCTTATGTCTAGAAGCACTCAGACTCTGGCAGTGGGTGATCTCTTCCCAACGGTTTCTGATAGCAATACACATCCCCGGGAAGTCCAACGTCATAGCAGACAGGCTAAGCAGAGCCATTCTCATGCCTGACGAGTGGTCTCTCAATCAGTTAGTAGCGGACTAGATTTTCCGCAGATGGGGTCAACCTTGCTGTGACCTTTTTGCAACCCCTCTCAACAGCAAGTGCGAAGACTTCTTCACTCTCTTTCTCCTCCCCGGCCATTCCACTAGAGGCGCTCTAGTACACGATTGGCCCCGGGGTCTCCTATATGCATTTCCACCTTTTCCCTTAATTCCCAAACTGATTCAGAAAGTGACCGCCTTGGGTTCCAGGATGATCCTCATTGTCCCTTACTGGCCTCGACAAATTTGGTTCCCATTCCTGCATCGTCACCTACTGGAGCAGCTCTGAAGGCTGGACCCAGTGCCAGACCTGTTGGTCCATCAGTCGGGTGGGCTGCACCAATCCCTTCAATCTCTCAACCTCACAGCTTGGTTGCTCCACTTCCAACCTTAGCCAGGCTTCCGCATATTTCTCAGCCAGTACGTGAAATCATCCTTTCTTCACACAAATCTACTACCAGAAAAACCTATGCTAGTAAGTGGAGACATTTCTCCTTCTGGGTGGAGGCCAGAAATATAGATCCTTTTACATCCCCTGTCCACAGTGTTCTGGATTTTTTGGCAGAGCTTTTTTGAGCAGGCTCCTCTTCTGCCACCATTAGAGTCCAATTGGCTGCTATCGCTAATTTTCACGCTGGCCTGTCAGAGTCCAGCATCATGTCCCATACACTTTGTAAAGCCTTTCTTAAAAGGACTGTTTTGCTAAGGCCTCCGGTTAGAGATCCCCCGTCTCCGTGGGATTTGAATCTGATATTAACTTCCCTGATTCTCCCTCCTTTTGAACCTGCAGCCACCTGTTCCTTAAAATTACTCTCCTGGAAGACTCTCTTCTTAGTAGCTATCACCTCAGCTAGAAGAGTATCGGAACTTCAAGCCCTCTGTATTCATCCTCCCTATCTTGTTTTTCACAAAGATAGAGTTTCACTCAGAACTAATCCCTCCTTTTTACTCAAGATTCCTT
>NC_056730.1:70458151-70633151 GCF_019279795.1 Protopterus annectens
AGAATAACAGGATTTGTGCTAGTATGAGAAAGTTGCTAGAATAACAGGATTTGTGCTAGTATGAATTTTTCTAAAGGACATGAAGTCTGAAACTCAAATGTCTGTCATTATTTAGCAACTTCAGCCTTCAATGGTTTTCTAGAAAATCACAAAATTTATGAGGAACAGACAAAAAATATGGGGCGAAAATCTGGACATTCTGCAAAATTTGGACAGTTGAGAGGTATGCTACCTACCTACCACACACACACACACACACACACACACACACACACACACACACACACATACACACACACCTCTTAACCTCTTAGAGCAACAAACTCATAAATAAAACTGAGGCAAAGGCCCAAAAATAAGGAATTTTTTTTAAATATTGCTCTTATAAACTTAGAAAGATAATAGAATAGTAGTAGGTCTTGCATTAGTATGAATTTTCTCAAAGGTATGAAATCTGAAACTCAAATGTCTGCCATTATTTTCTAACTTCAGTCTTTAATGATTTGCCACTAATTTGCCAGAAAACTACAATTTCATGAAAAACTGACCAAAAATGTGATGCAAAAATATAAAATTGCCAGACAATACAGCTGGGAACCTGTCAAAGAAGGGACACCATTTTAATATGAGCACAGTTAACATGAGCAGCTGACAAAATTAGAGAATCTACATGCATTTCTGAAATAAAAGTAATGTATAACTCTGATCATTACAGCTATTTATAAAAGTAAACCCTCCACGTTTTCTTCTAAAATTGCTATTTTATGGAGAGGTTATTAGGGGGATAGCAACATTTTGAGCCAAAATTGGGGACAGTTGAGAGGTTGGGATATTCCTAATTCTATAAAGCGATTTATTTGCACATACCTCTCAGCCTCTTAATGCAGGAAATCTGGACAAGGCCAAATATATTGGGGGAACATACAAACAATACTAAAAATTGATCTTGTATAAACTTAAGATAGTTGATAGAATATCAGATCTTGCTTTAGCATGCATTTTTCTGAAGATTATGATGTCTGAAACTTAACGTCAGTCATTATTTAGTGACTTCATTCCTAAATGAGTTGCCAGAAAAGTTTTATTTTGCATTTTACAGCATGAACACCAATAAATATCTGCTAAACAAAGCAATGCAGTCTCACAATGAAACTGGACTTAGCATTAAAACTTCTCTGCCCTTGAAACTCACATTCATTGAAACAGCATTGAAACCTACATTCAAAGAAAATACATTTTGCCAGTGGCAGATAAAGATGAACTTTGGGCTGTTTTCAAATCATAGGCCCCTTGCACATGAAACATACACGTGCTCTTTGATACACCTTCCTGACTGTATTAAATTATATTCCTTGTACAATACAGTATAGTTGTTAGAGAGCGTATTAAATTTATTGTTTTGAACATTTTTCCAGTAAACAATGAAACAAAATGCATGCACCAATAATGACAAAATAGCCCAATTCATAACATTTCCATCATAAAAGTATACTCAAACTTCTACAGTCCACCAGTATCAGTAAATATGCACAATCTCTGAACTAGTAAAAGCCATCTACATAATTCCACATTAAAGAAATCTGTAACTAATGAAGAGGCTGCTGCTAGCAAACAACTTTATATTTCATGGTTTCATCTACAAATAAAGTGCCTGTTGCCCTTGAGGAATAAATTGCCTATGTTGCATTAAAAACAATGATGCACTAGTAATATTGCAATAGGGAATGGATGGCAAACTTGTAACAGGTTCATAGTTACTACTAGATATCTTCGCCAAAGCAGACTACAGCATCCACCCCCCTTTACAACACAGTACAGTATCAGCAATGCATTTACTTTCTGTGGGAGAAGAACCCACACTCAGCTGTATCTCTGAACTTTGCAGCACAAGAAATCTGGAAAAAGCTAACATTTATTCGGGGGGGGGGGCAAAAGCCCAAAAACCAGGGACACATTTTAAACATTGCTTGTATAATTTTGGAAAGTTGCTAGAATAAAATGTTTTGTTATTACCATGCATGTCTTGAACTCAGTACCATATGCACTACAGTCAGTGCAACATACCACTATGCTAAATCAGCAGTTTGAAAAATAGGAAGACAAACTTAATGGCTATCATTTAGATAGCTCTCAACCTCTTAGCACAAAAAACCTGGACAAACAAAGCCAATAATGAGGGAATACAAATACAGTTCTCACTTCACACCTTAGCACAAAAAACCTGGACAAACAACAAAAACAATAATGGGGGAAATACAACTTCAGTTCTCAGTTCTCACCATAGCTAACAACCATTAGAAAAGCAAATCTGAACAAAGTTCAGAAATGGTGGTGGTTAGGGACTTTAGGCTCTTCTTACCCTGAAGCAAAGGTACAGGGTTTGAGCATGAACACTTATAGCTAACAGGTGTATTATGTCGGGGCATTTACACACACACACCTCTTTCCAAAAAGGTGGGTAAATGATTCTTTCTATATCTTTTTGCCCGCATGGCTGCCAACCATCATACCACCCACACTGAACTTAAATGCATCCTTTCCTTAGAAGTGAGAGTCATATCCATTAGGGTGGGAGCCACCAGTGGGGTGGCATCATTCAGATAGACTTCAGGGTTTCTTGTGCCCTTGCTGGCATACCAGGTATAGGGAAGGTTTTACCCAAACTATGATCTCCCACAGATGGAGGGACATGTCACCATGTGGTTCAAAATGCCTACCTGTAACACAAATACATGTACCTCTACAATTATTCAATGAAGTCTACTGCCAGCTGTCAGTTTGAACCACATGCCTACCTTGCAGGTCATTGTTCCATCCCTTCCTCTGAAGGATCACTTTACCATGTGACTTACTTCACTCCTCTTTCTCAACTTAGGCATTCCCATCCTTCCTGTCAGCTCCATCATGCACCTTGGTTGCCTACATTGCAATTAGGGTTTTAGCTCTCTATGCTAGTGGGCTGGCTACAATTAGGGTTTTATCTCTCTATGCTAGTGGGCTGGCTAGAAAGAGGGTTAGATGGTAAGGTTACAGTAGCAACACCCTCTGTAGCAACACTGCCAACAAGCTAGATTACCCAAGACAAAACCAAACACATATTTTTTTTTCATAACTTAAGCCATGATTTAAGTAGTAAGCTCTGAACAGTCACTATTCGATAGTCAAATAAACAGTAGTCATTACACAAGATTCAATATACATGCATTTAAGCTCATAAATTAATTACTAGCCAAAGTATTTAAAACTCAATAATAAAGTTGTTTACTTGAAATAAATTAACATATTTAATATGCAAACTGGAATAAGCTTGTACAAGAAAGTTCATCTAAATGTTAGATGACAAACAGCAAACACTATCATCTAATCTAGATCCTAACTAATTTTAGGTAAAGATATGTCATGCTACTATAGAACTTGCAAACATTTTACAGGTAGTTGTGCCTTTTTGGGTATCTTCTATCAAGAAAATCCAGCAAATCCCTCACTCTCAGTCACTCTCTATCTCTCTCTCTCTCTACTCTCTCACATAGCGCGCACACATACACACACACCTCTCTTACATGATAATCAGTTCGCGATTGCCTTCCACGCACTACATCTTCAGATTTCCCGCTCGTAGCGATAATCCATTTGCGATTGTCTTCCTGCACATTTCCCGCTCACAGCCAGCCGGACATGATGCAAACTCACTTCTGACTGGCTGGTATGCTCCTTAAAGGAGCCAACACTGTTTTAAAAAAGAAAAAAATATGTACGTACGTTTTTTTTTTTTTTTTTAAAAAGCTACCCCCTCTTCTAAAGAACTTGTACTGAAATCAGTATAGTGCGTATGCCTCCCGACATCCCTGGGGTAATGTACCATATAACTAAGGGTACTGCAGCAGTGATCAATATGATGAACATAGTACAGTTGTGTAAGTAAGCTTACTGTAACAGTAGATGTTTGAATGATCACTGCTGCAGTAGACTCACTGCTGCAGTAGACGCACCCTCCCTCCACTCCTCTTTTTTTTCGGTGTGTTTATGCCAGTGTGTGTGGGTTTATTTTTTGTCTTTAAAGCATTGTCCTTTCAGTAGTCCCAAAGTCTCTAAAAATCTTGATGATTCAGTTTCCTGAGTGAAACACTTGATTGAACAAGATACTTTTAGTTCTGGGAAGTTGTACACGTTGAGCTTAATCTGCCTTTCTAGTATTTTCTTGTCTGCTAGAGCCCTGATATTTCCTTCATGTAGTTCTATTATGACCCATTTAATCACATGAAAACAGAAAATCAAGTGTCCTTGTTTTTTTTCTGTCATGATACATGTTCATTTATTCTCTTTTTAAGTTTGTTGATGGTCTTCACAATATAGAAACTCTCTTATCTTGTGCACTGTGCACTGTATAGCACCATCTCAGTTTTGCAGTCCCTTTTTCCTTGGCTAAAATAAGTTTTCCTGGTGATGAGGCAGAGGTCTTTACTGCTCCTGTAACTGCAGAACTTACAGTTGTGGGGGTGCGTATGGAAAAGTGCCCAAATTTTTCTGAGCTTCTATGGCATTCCTTGCACTCTTGGTAGCTTCTAATGTTCTTACCTTTTCATAACTCTCAACGTTCCACCTCCAAAATGAGGAATGCTACCTCTCATAATGTGGAACAAATGGGCAAAATGTGGAACACCTAATACCTTACTAATAACTTTAACTGTCAAGGTCACTGGATGGTTAAAATGTGTTACTTTATACTTATAAAAAGTTATTTTGATGAAGTAATATGATTCAATACTATTTACCATGGATATCAGTTTAAAAATTTCCTAACACTGAAAGTGTGACAGAAACATTCAATATGGAACTTTGAGGAACATGGTCTTTTTAAGACCCAAAATGAGGAACATTCCTCGTAAAGAGGTACACTTGTGAGGTATATTTGTAGATCAATTTAGAGCTCTTGTCAAGTAGTTTACTAAGGGGTTCATTCCCACTTGATGATGAGCCAATTGTTAATCATCGCTTATTTTAATTTCCTGTCCATCAACAGAAGTTTGGTACTTAGGAGAGAAAGTGACATGTCATTTAGATCAGAGCTCCAGGCACACAAGTACTATGATCTTGGTTTGCTGGTGTCCTATGGGTTTTCAGGTCTGAACGTAACATTATATGCTAATAATGTTTTAGTGTATAATGTGTATGTCTTTGAGCTTTGTAAGCTAGGTCAGTTTTGAGTTAGACATTTATTTCAGCAGTGATTTGGCTGTTAACTTTTTTTCTTCTCTGTGACTCCTATTGCTCATATTATGTGACCGCTTATGATACTAAAGTGAAAGGATGAAAATAAGAGAAAATCTTACACAGTACTTAGGGGTATATTACATAAAAATTACATATGGTGAATTGAGCAAAGAAGGGTAGTGAAAAAATATAAACCTTTAACTAAGCAAGTTCACCAGTTTTAAGTTTTTGATGATTCCAAATACATTAATTCATAAAGACATCATACTGCAGACTTTCAGGAAATTCTGGCAGATGTTCTGTATTTCCATTTGGTTATCAGTATCCTTTTATTGGCCATGGAGTGCGAGTCAGACAGAAATATATGTTTCAGGCAGCTAGCTTATCAGAAAACAAACAAAAATAAGTTGTGTTGGAAATTGATTATCTGTATACTTTCTCTATTATAGCCTTTGTCTGAACTCACCAAACTTGTACTTGGTAGTAAGTCAACAAACAATGAATTAAATTAGTATTAGTGGTATAACAATACCTTCTGGAATACATATCTTAAAAGTCCCATTGAATACAAAACCTGAAGAATCATGCATTATATTGCCGGGTCCAGAGGAGGAATAAAATAGATCCAATGTTGTCTCTTCAGTCCTCTTCAACTGATGGGGTACTGGAGCTGTATCCATCTGACACTGGTAGTTTTTATACGTTTGGATCCAAGGTTCAGGCTTCTCCTCCCCTACCCATTACCCTCCTTCTGTCATCAAGGGGTCTATATCACATAGTCTAAGTTCCATAACTCCGAACACCTAATGGTCGAACCATTATGTTCGAAGTTACACAACTTTGACTACGGAAAAAGAAAAAAAAAAAGAACGGACAACAAAATAAATTGTTGTAAGCAGCGGGGCAAGCCCATCTGCACCCCCCATGTAGGAGCTGTGCCCCCCCCGCTACTTAAATATGCCAACTTGGAGATTGCACCACATTGAACAAAATGGAAACCTCCGCTTATAGAGATTTCCATTCAAACTCTCAAACTTTTATAAACTCGAACTTATGGTCTCGACCATATGTGGTTTGAACTTCTAAAAGTTAGACTACATGATAGGAACCCTGTCATCACAGTTTTAGACATGGACCTTGGCTCTTTTCAATTTTTGAAGATAATTAAAGTTATTTTTTTCTGTGATTTTTGCCTTTATTCTTTGCCTTTCTACCTAGCTTTTTCTCACATTTGGACTAGAAGCTAAGTTTTTCCACTTTTCTTTGTTTTTTTTCCCTCTCAGTTCTTGCCTTTACCTTATCCTAAAAAAAGTATTTTATTGAGTATAATTTGTAGTGTCACATTCTTTGTTAGTAGTTTTATGGTAATACTTCATGTACTATCAGTCCAATTTTGTCTTTTCCATCTGGATTTAAATTGTGGGTTACTGAATCTGACTTAGATCCAAGACTGGCCACATTCCATAGACTTCAGCCCATAAAGATCCATCTCCTCTACCCACAATCCCCTGCTCCTCAGGACTACTTTCAGATCTTGTTTGCAGCCATTCCTGGATAGTAGCATGGTCAGTTACTCCTACCAAGGGTGATCCTTTTCTAGATTTTAACTTCATTATTTCCTAGGCCTGTACACTGCTTTTTATGTGCTGCTTTTCTTCACTGTTGTTGTGGTGTGTTGTCTTTTTTGTAGGTCAGTATGGATAAGGGTTTTAAGAAATGTGTGGACTGTGGGCAAAAGCTTCTTTCCCAGGATGCACATGACTGGTATGTCTGTTGTTTGGGGGCTTGCCACCTGGATTCCACTTGCTTAATCTGTGAGGGGTTTATCACTTGTGCAGTGAGTGAGAGGAGGGCCAAGCTAGTTCTCCAAGGACTCTTTCCAGCTGGTGAGTTCTCTTCAACCTCCTCCAGCTAGAGGACACATTGGATTGGGGGTCATAAGAATTCTAAAGACCCCAAAGCTGTTAAGGGGGGACTTAAAATCTGGGTCCCTCTTATGCTTCTACTGCTGTGTTGGATCTGAAAATACCAAGGCCCTCTGCTCTCCAGACAGCTTTAGGTCCCATGTCCGAGCCTGTCACCTTTGGTACTGGTTGTGGAGAAGTTTCCATCTCTTGCCATCAGTGTTCCGACCTCCTTTGTGTCCAATTATTCATCAGGTAGGACATTTCACCCTTCTCTCTGTGTACCCCATGGGTATCCTCATCAGAGTCATTCTTGTCTCCACTCTGAATCTGAGCTTCTGGAGTTCATATCTGCTTATTAGAGCCCCCATCCAGCAAGCAAGTCTCTAGGCCTCTTTTGGTGTTTTTGTCAGCTCAGTCATCCTGGTCGGTTGGGAGTTCAGGACCTGCAGAGTAAGAACAGTTGATGCAGTCCTTTTTACAGACACATATGTAGTTAGGAATCATCCCCTCAGCTTTGGGCCTTTGACTTAAAGTTTCAGCTTTGTTACACTGGTTTCCTTCCTCAGTTCCATTGGCTCCATTGTTGTCAGAGCCATTTGCTTTCCCTCCCTTAGGGTCAGAGCCGACAGCTTGGACAATTTTGGTGCCAACCCCTACCTAGGTTTCCTTGACACCAGCTGTGTCGGAATCTAATGGACCCAGGAGCCAGGATATTGAGGCAGGCTGTCTAGGTCAGGCTCAGTGATCTCTGTTTCGGGGTTGTCCCTCCTACTTGGGGCTTCAGCCCTAGATAGTTTGGCTTTGATCTCAGTGTTGGGGTGGGCTAGGGCAGCTTCTGTGTCTGGTGCATCCTTGGGGTCTTTGGAACTTAGGTCTGCCAGATCTGGGAGGCTTGCATCAGCTTCTGCCTTTGATGTTGTGGAATGAATGTGGTCAGGTTCAGCTGGTATTCCCACTCTTCAACTTCTGCCCCTATGGATGAGATTTAACCTGTTCTGGGACAGCTCACTCCAGGTGGTCCTTAGTATGCCCTTCTTTTAGTGCCCTTACCTCTGCTATTTCCCCTGGATTCTCCAGGGTGGGAGGTTTCAGGCAAGAGGCAGTGCAAGAGAAGCTCCTGCACTCTTCATAAGAGTCCCTCACTAAGGATACTGACCTCAAGGAAGGTGAGGAGTCACCAAAAATCTCCCAGTGAGGATGCCTATTTTTGCAACCTGTTGGAGCTGCTTTGCCAGTGTGCAATGGACCATTGAAGTCCTGTCTCCTTTGGAGTTGTTTTTTCCCTGGAGGCTTTTAGGGTGGGCCCATCCACATCCTGGGTGGTTCTCCCTTTGGATGCTGTAATTGACCTTGTATCGCAGATGTAATGCAAGGAGCCTGATATGGTGGAAATTATCCCCAAGAAGCCAGACAAAATTCCTCTTCTTTTTCTAAGGACTGTCATCACTGGAATAACAGTCTGGCTGTAGATACTATCATGGTGGTGGCAGCCACTAAAAAAGATATCTCAGAAATGAGTTCCTCAATTTATTCCCAAATAGGAAATCCCAGGCATTGACAGACTTGGGAAGCATTCTTATGCCTCAGTCATCTTTGCACTGAGAGCTTTGACATATCTTGCTCATTTGACCAGACTTCAGTGTGACATTGTGCCAGAAATATCAGGGATAATTGAATCTCAGCATACTCTGAAGTCTCAGAAGACTTTGGAGACTCAGATGATCACTTTACAATCAATAGACAATGTGTCCATGTGTCTGCTATCTAATAAGGCTGATGGCACATCCCGAGCCATTGACATAAGCATTACCATGTGTCACCATGCTTGGATGAGGCTGTGTAACTTTGCAGAGTGCTTCAAGACATCCTTTATTAACACTCCCTTTGATGGCTTCTCTGTTTTTGGCCCAAGGTTAAGGGCATATTGCCCAGAAGTGAGCAGGAGGGGGATGCTGTTTGCTGTGGGAGTGTGTTTTGCTGGTTTGCTACCCCTTAATGGATCTTCTCTAAGAACCAGAAAGGGGGAAGTTATCTCTTTTAGGAAAACACAGCAGTTATTCCAGAAAGCTCCTTCTGAGGATTCCCCCATGGGAGCAGGGTTAATCACAATGGAGGCAGAGGTGATCCTTGAAATCTGGTGTTTCACAGAGGTTTCTCTGGGGGGGACCTTTCAGCTGCTCCTGAAGGGTTGCCAAACTGCCCATCTCTGGAGGCAGTTGGAGGTCACATGTCTCTACATCCAAAAGCTTGTGAGGAAATCACTTCTGATGCATGGATGTCGAGTCATATCCAGAGGCTATACAATTCCATTTTTGGTTACTCCAAATTTAAATCCCAAACATCTCCCAAACATGTCACTCCATCAGAGAGAGGATGTGTCCATCGAAATCCAAAAATTGTTAAAAAATTGAGTCATCCAAGAGGTCCCACCAGACTAATGCAGATCCTGGGTCTATTCAGGTTTCTTTTTAGTTCCAAAGAAAAACAAGGACCTCTGGCCACTTTTTGATTTGAGCAGGTTGAACCACTTTGTTAAGCAGACCAAATTCCAGATAGTCATGATGCAGTCTATTCTCAAAGAACGACTGGATGTGCTCGATCGACCTCAAGGATGCCTGTCATGATATAAAGATTGAGAGGAGCTCCAGGGGTTTCTACACTTCTAGCTGTTAGCCAGTCATTATCAGTTCTGAGTGCTGCCCTTTGGTCTCACCACTGCCCATGGTTGTTTACCAAATGTATGGCAGTCATGACAGCCTGGCTCAGGCCACAGGGGTTTCGGATCTTTCCTAACCTGGATGATTGGCTCCCAAGTACCTCTATGGATCAGAGCCAAGAACACCTTACTACAGCTATGCATCTCCTTGGGAATCAGTTATTTACCAGAAATCCAGTCTTCTTCCTGTGCAGTAGATGGAGTTTATATGTTGCCACTTGGACATAGTTTTTCAGATTGTAAGGCTACCAGTCTCTAGAGTGTTGCCCTTATGGGGTTTTGCTATTTCATTGCTCTCATGCCCAAAATATTTGACTTATCTTATTTTCAGGCTTTTGGGACACATTTATTTATTTTATTTTATTTTACATTTGTTAACCGGGGGTGTCTGACTGAGCCGAAAAGGCCCTTTTTCAGCAGAGGCCCGGGGAGAAAAGCTCCACAAAGAAAAATTACAGACACATTTAGTTATTTAGACATAATCAGTATACACACAAATTACAAGAGACATGTTTTTACAGTGGTATACGGCACAAACAGTTACAGTGGAGAGAACAATCAAAAAATATTAATTTTAAAAATAAAGGTAAGTAATAGATTTGTGGTGTACAGCTGAATTTTGGAATGTAGGTAGAATACATACACAGTACATGTACATATACATTGTAGATTAGCCAGTGTTTGTGAGTAAGATTGAAAAACTATTATCAATTGCTCTAGATTTAGTATGTATATGTTATCCGCTTTCACTAGCCTGGGGAGCAATCATGGCACTGCCAACTTTGCTTGAGATGTTGCCTGATGAGGTCTTTAAAGGAGGCTTTGGATGATGTGTTTTAGGGACAGAGTTCCATTTTGTAGCCACTGAACTACTATATAGTGCAACTCCAAAGCTATTGTAGCTGTTGGTGACTTCTAGTAGTAGTTTGCTTGATGATCTAAGAGGTCTTTTAGCTCAGTGATGTTGTACTAGGTTTTTGAGGGCAGGACACTTATTGGGAAGGTAATAGAATGACAGAGGCAGAGCTGATTGTAGGTTAGGAGGTTGGGCAGTTCAAGCCAGTGGAGCTGTCTCAAAGCAGTACAGTGATGAGTTCTATATGAGCAATTTGCAGCAAAGCGGGCAATTCTGTTATAGCAAGCTTCCATTTTGCTTAGTTCAGTTTTGTTGAGATTAGTCAGAATGGGAGATGCATAGAGTAGGGTGGATAGAAGTTGGGAGCGAGCAATGGATGATCTTGTGTTGTTGGTAAGAAATGGTTTGATATGGTAGAGTGACCCCAGTTTGGCATGTACTTTTTTAATAGTTAAGTTCAGATGACTATCAAATTTTAGGTGGGAGTCTATGGTTATTCCTAATAGCTTAGCCTGTGCCACTGGAGCAATTGGAGTAGCATTTGTGGAGTAGATAGTGAATTGACTTAGTGTTTTTGTTAGAACCGGTTATAATCATAAGCTGTGTTTTCTTTGGAATGAGGATAAGTTGGGCTTTGGTAAGGTAGTTTTCAACGTCAGAGAATGCTAGTTGAGTTGTTTGCAGGAGGGTGGGAATGTTTTGTGCAGCACAGATTAAGGTAGTGTCATCTGCATACTGAATTATAGATGCATGCTGTGTGGAGGTGTGGAGGTCATTTGTGAAGACTGTGAATAGTAGTGGTCCTAAGATAGAACCCTGTGGGACTCCTATAGTTATGGGCAGTTGAGGAGAGAGAGAATTTTCCCATTTCACAGCTTGGTACCTGTCAGTTAAGTAGCTTTGGAACCAGGTAAGAGTGGAATTAGATAGATGATAATTGTTTAGTTTGTTTAGCAGGATTTGGTGTGAGACTGTGTCAAATGCTTTGGACATATCCAAAAAAAGAGTTGACACTTGCAGGCCTTCATTTTTGAGACCGTTTACTGTGTCTGTGAAGCAGAGGAGAGCTGTAGTGGTACTATGGGCAGGTCTGAAACCATGCTGATTAGGTGACAGGATGTTGCAGTCTAGGAGATAGTTTAGCATCTGGGTATGGATGCATTTTTCTAGGATTTTGGCCAGGGGGGAGAGTAAAGCAATGGGTCTGTAGTTATTAAGTACAGTGGAGGTCCCGCCTTTATGTATGGGTGTAACATAGGATATTTTCCAGAGTTTGGGCACATAGTTTTCAACAATTGATCTGTTTATGAGAGTGGAGACTGGGATAGCAATAGCATCTGCTGTAAGTTTCAAGAAATAGCTGGGGAGTAGGTCGGCTGCTGTTGATGAGGTTTTTAGTTTGGAGAGCATGTTTTTGATTGAAGTGGTGGAAACTGTTTTGAGGGTAAAGCTTGTATTAGTGTTATTTGTGTTGGGGGGGGATAGTGAGGAAGGAACTGTCCTGTGATACTAAGGATAGAATTGAGTTTACAAAGTGGGAGTTGAATTGTGTTTCGATGGGAACTTTAGTGTCAGGGGTGGTTGGTTTGGGGGTAGCCTTTTGGGTGGATTTTAGTAACTGGTTTACATTTTTCCAAAATTTTTGCGGGTTGTGTTGGTATTTAGTTTGTAATGTTGTGTAGTAGGATTTTTTGTCCAGCCTAATGCATTTTTATGCATGGTTGCGCAGTTCTTGGTACTTAGTTAGGCTTTGTGTTTCTTTGTTTTTTTGATAGTAACGCCAGGCAGTGTCTCTGGACTTGAGGATTTGTTTGGTTTCTTTACTGAGCCAGGGGTCTGTAGAGGTTCTAACCTTGATTTTGCGCAATGGAGCGACAGTGTCTAGGTGTTGTAGAAATGTTTTGTTGAAATATGCTACAGCCTGGTCAAGTGGGAGGGTTTTTAGGGGTCCAGTCACAGTTACAGAGTAAAGTGTTGAGGACCTCAGGAGAGAATTTTTGTGTTTCTAGTGGATATATAGTTAGTGGTTTTGCATATGCTTGTTCTACTATGTATAAAGTATATTATGTTGTGGTCACTTAAGGTGTCTGGGAGACTGCCTGTGTGAGGTTACAATGTGGGGTTGCTAGTTAGGACCCAGTCAACGATGGATTCCCTTTTAGATTTTTTTATCACACCTAGTTGGAATTTGGACTAGCGGCTGGTAGCCATGGAGATTTATTAGATTACTTGGTAGTTCTCATATACAGGTGAACCAATCTAGGTTGAAGTCCCCCAGAATAAGGGTTTCTTGTGAGTATGTGGAAGAACACCAGGATAAGAAGTCTTCAAGGCTAGCAGGTATATTACCAGGTGGAATATAGATCACAATTGTGGTGATGACCTTTTTAGGGTGAAGTTGAAGTTGTGAGATAAGTATGTCCCAAATTATTGGGGGAGGGGTAGGAGTTTGGTAATTGATGGACAGTTAAGTTGGACTTGTAGAGTAAGGCAGTTCCACCCCCTTTACGAAGTGGTCTGTCTTGTCTAATGATATTGGCTGACATTTTCTTGGTTCTCCTTGTGAGGTACTTCATGAGGGTTCTGCAGTGGACATTGGTGATGCAGTGATCTTATCTGACAAATTCTCTTCCATCCTCTGGGCACAGTCAACATGGAAGCCTCTCTTCTAGGGTGGGGGTGGTGCATTTATAAGGGAGGGCAGTCCAAGGCACTTGATCTGATACCGAGGCCAGTCTTCACATCAGTGTCTTGGAGATAAAGGCAGTCCTCATTACAGTGCAGGTTTTTAGGATGTTCTCCCCAAGCATGTGATTTAAGTTCAGACTGATAACGTTTTTGGTATGGTATCTCAACAAACAGGGGGGAATCCATTCATATCTTCTTTGTAGAGTGGCCATGAGTGTTTGGCAGTGGGCAATTTTGTCTCAAAGGTTTCTGGTTGCAACACACATCCAGTGGAAATACAACATATTAGTAGACAATTTGAGCAGGAACATTCTCTTTCTGCATGAGTGGTCCCTGAATCCGAGAGTGGCGGCTCAGATTTTTCAGCTCTGGGGCACTATGTGTTGCAACCTGTTCACATCCCCTTACAGCACCAAATGCAGCACTCTGTGTTGCAGTCTGATCTCATTCCTTTACAGCACCAAATACAGCAACTATATGCCTTAGTCCCACCTCAGGGACAATCACCCAGGGATGCTTTTCTGAATGCTTAGCCATGGGTCTATTTTATGCCTATCCCCCAGTCTGCCATTAATAAAGTTTCTTTAGAAGGCAGCCAATTGCCGAGTGACTGTAATCCTCATTGCCCCCCTTTGGCCCCATCAGGTGTATTTCCCCTTCCTCTAGCTTCTTCTGAAGTACCCTCCTTGGGTCTTGGAACCCATTGTGGATCTAATCTCAAGCCCACTGGGCCTGGACCTTCCCAACCTTCAGACCCGAAAGTTGACCACATGGTTTCTGCAATTCTATTGATGGCTTGACATCCTAAGCTATTCTGACAGAGTGGTGCATATTTTGTCTTCCTCCCACAAACTGCCTATGTGTAGGGTGTATGCCAGTAAGTGGAAATATTTTGCTTATCCAGGTACCTCTAAGGGATTACATCCCTTTTTGGCCCCAGTAATGGTTGTTTTTGACCTCTTGGTAGATTTGTTCCACTTGGGCTCTAGTTATTCTACTTTAAAGGCAGGTATTTCCAATTCTCACATTGGTAGAGATAATATGCCTTTAGCAACTGTCAAAATTTCCAAAGCTTTCTTCAAAGGTACGTTTTTATGTCCTCTGGTGTGGAACAGCCTTGTTCCTCTGGGGAATTTGCCTTTCAAGCTTCAGTTATTGGCCGTGCCTCCCTTTGAACCTTCTGCTATGACTGACTTGAAGTTGTTATCTTGAAAGACCTTATTCTTGGCAGTGGTTACGTGAGAGTTGCAAGCCCTCTTGTCAATGCTTCCATACTTGTTTTTTCATAAAGACAGGGTTTCCCTTCACACAGCTCCCTCTTTTCTTCCTAAGGTTAACTACAGAGAACAATTTGTACCACTCAATTCACTTACCTGTGTTTTTCCTGAGTTTTCCAACAAGGAGGAATACTTGCTGCATTGCCTTGATGTTCATAGACAATTGAGGTTTTACTTGGCTAGAACAAAATCTTTCAGAAAGTTTAAATAGTTTTCTTCCTTTTCAGAAGGCCAGTTGGGCATGGCAGTGTCTAAGGTTACTCTCTTCAAGTGGCTGTCTGTATTTCTTTTTGGTATAGTTTAAAAGGAAAGCCCTTTCAGGGTAAACCAAAAGGTCATTCTACTTTAACTGTGGCTATTTCTACAGCTTTTTTCTCCAGAGCTGTTTTGGATGAGATTTGTGTAGCTGCTACCTGGGTGGGTTCTCATACCTTTATGTCCCACTACAAGTTGGACATTCAGTTGTGGTCCATAGCTTCCTTTGGTTCCACTGTATTGCACAATATCCTTTTGTGAGACCTCCCTATGATTTAGTGTGACTGGAGACTATATTCCACAGGTTGAGTCCAGACAAAAAGACAAGGATATAAAAGTTCTATACTTACTATAACAATAAATCCATGTTGTCTCCATCTGGTTCAACATTCCCTTCCCTTCCTCCACCCCCCCCCCACACCTTTTTGGTAAGTCTCTTGACTGTAGGATGACAGAGTCAGGAAGATTCTTCTTCTTTTTCCCTTCTGTGTTGGGGTCCTTCATGTCTTTTGCACATGGCATTACAGCATTGTTAGTGTGGGTAGTATGGAGCAAACTTGATCTGAGGTAGTTCTGAGGAACAAGGGATTATGGGTAGAGGAGGTGAAGCTTAATGGGCTGAAGTCTGTGACATGTGGCTGGTCTCAGATCGGAGTTGGATCCAGTAACCCACATGTTGAACCAGATGGAAAGAGACAACACGGATCTATTGATGTTCTTCGTGTTTCACTGTTGCAGTCATCACCTGTGGGTTATACCTGCTGTGGTAGCCCTCGGCTGGCCCGAATACCAGAGTCAATGTTTTTCTGCATTGGCTGCTGTCACTTGCTGTCTGACATCAGGTCGTTATTGCTATAAAGAAAGGCAGCCGATGCCATTACATCAGTCTTTCTTGCTGCAGAGTCTGTAGCAGAAGCAGTTCGCAAGTGTGCCGGTCGGACGCTACCAGAGTTTGAAGTTCAGCTGAAAACATCTAAAGCTAAGTACCACATTGGGGATCCTTTTTTCTTGCACTAATCAATGTTAGAAAAAGTTAAGAGTTGTCTTGCCTGTGGAAAGCAAATACCACACCAAGATTTCCATTCATACTGCATCACTTGTTTAGGCCCAGACCACGACGTTCCCTGTTGCCGGTTCTGTGCTCTCTTTAACATGAGAACCATTCGTCGTAGAGCTTTTATTGTAGCCGAAATGATGTCCGTCAGCAAACAATTCATAGACATTCTGAAAAAATGCAAGGATAAAGATAGAGACAGACCACTCAAGGCTAAGCCTTCTGACAACTCTACCGTGAAGCAGGTCATCAGTTCTTCAGAATTCAGTGAGGTGCCTTCACAGCCCCTGATGCCTGATTTGATATCTTTGCAGGCCTCTACTGAGACCCTTTTGGATTCCAGTATGGTGCAGACATCATCTTCATCTTCCAAGCCTTTAGTTGTCTCTGTCTCGAAAGGGTCTGGAGCCGTGATGCAGGCACCGGTTTCTGAGGAGGTCTTGTGCACTACCAAATCTAGACAAAAAAGACATCTTCTCCCCATACTACTGTTTTTCTCAGACCGATGAATACCTTAGGCCTAGAGGCAAGGCCACTCCTAGGAAAACTACCTCTAGCCACCATTTTACTCCTGCTCCACCACCCCAAGCTCAAATGCTTAAAATGTCGGAGGATCTTATCACCCTTATCAGGGGTAGTCAGGCCACAACTTCTAAAAGGAAGAGACCTTTCTCCTGAAATAGTGACAGAACAAGATTCTGAAGAGTCTGATTATTCAGTTTTTGAAGAGGAACAACTACCTCTGACTGCTTATGAGGATTCAGATGCAGAGGAATCCATTCATTCTGCCTCCCCACCAGAAGGTCCTTCCTTTGGGGAAGCCCTTCACACCCTCAGGGAGCATTTCCACTGGGAATCCCAGGACTTCCCTCAGTCTAAGAAAAGACTTAGAGAGTTTCTAGAGCTGCCCCAGCACAGACCTATGGCCATCCCTCCTATCTTAGAGGTGGTTGATGATGTCTTTCCTGAATCCAGTTTAACTCCTGATGCCCTCCCACCTGCTCCCAGAAAACCTGACAGGTATTACAGAGTACTGGATTCTCACAAATACCTGTACAGAAATCCTGCTGCAGATCTGGAGGTTATTATGCAGGGACCTAAAGGATCTAAGGCTAGTTCTAAAAATAACCCTATTCCTCCTGACAAGGATTCCAGATCTCTGGACAGATGGGGTAAAAAAGTATACACCTCTGCAACCTTAGCTATCAGAGCACTCAACTGTCAGTTCCACGCGTTAAAATTTCAACAACCCACTTTGGAACTATTAAAACAAAAGATTTCTACCTTTCCTGACTGTACCAGTTCAAAAGAGTTAGCAGATTTACTGCACTCTACTTGTCAAGGGGCTAAACACTCTTTACACTGTGGATATGGTGCCCTAGAAGCTGCAAGTAGAGCAGCAGTGTCAGGATCTGTCATTAGGAGACATGCATGGTTGAAAGAACAACCTCTGCCTGATCATGTCAAATTTAAATTACTTGATGCACCTCTGGATAAGGATCAATTTTTTGGAGTAAAAGCAGAAGTGCTGGAGGGATAGATTCCTGTCCCAGAGACTTCCTATACTCTGGAACAAGCTACCCATCTATGTCAAGCAAAGTTCTTCATTAGCACTCTTCAAGAAAAATCTTGATGAGTGGATGGGAAATAGGAAATACACCCTGGGGATCACTTCTGTGTCTCTGCTGGACAGTGGCACAAGAAAATAACTTTCTTGGGTGGCGTAAGCTATGGTACCTTGCTCGCTAGGCTTACGTAAGCCCTTGGGCCGATAGCCTAGTACCTACCTATGAACCTATAAAAAGATGGAAGACAAAGCAAAATTTATGCAGACAGTAAAAGATTTCCTTCAGGTACAACCTCCTAGGTTCAGCAGGAATTTTCCCTCTGAACACTGGTCCTTTCCTGCACCTAGCAAACAGGGGCAACGTAAGCCCTGTAGGGACAGACCACCCAGACTCCTATCCCAGGGTCAGCAGAGAACCAAACAGTGGACCACTTCCACTCCAAAGGCAGGGAGTTCTAAGCCACCACTCTAGAGTAAAAATCCCTCAAGGACTCCCTGTCCACCTTCTGCACTCCTTTCACTCACCAACTACCAAGAACCATTGGGTCTTAAGTATCTTTTTTCAGGGATACAAATTTTCCTTCTACTAACTCCCATTTCTAAGAGGGTACCCTTACCTCAATATCACTGAGCAGAAGCACTGGAATTTGTCCAAGTTCACTTATTCCTAGGGGCAGTGGAACTGGTCCCCTCAGATCCATAAAACAAAGGCTCTTATTCCACATTAGTCCTTGCTCCTAGGATAGAGGGTGCTTGGCACCCCTCCCTGGATCTACCCATTCAGAACACCTTTCTGGCGGTCACCAAATCCAAATGCTAACTTGACAGCAGATGCTGCCTAAGCTGACCAAAAATGCATGGTTAGTTACCCTACCTCTAGAAGAGGCCTTAGCCCCGGCCATAGCTTTTAGTGGACAGTAAAACATACAAATTTACCCTTATCTGGACAACTGCTTCATTCAGGCAGATGGCAAAGAATAGCTCCTCCAGGACCCCCTCTTTATCAAAGCCCTCCTAATTCCCTCAGGGTACACCATCTACTAGAAGAAATCAGGACAAAACACCCTCCAGGAAGGTCATTTTCTTGGGAACACTGCTGCACACAGCAGCCCAAATGGCCTTCCTATCCCCAAAAAAGCAGAGATTCCTGCACCTCTTTCTCACCAGCTGGCTTCCAGACATTACCACATGGTGAGGAAGTCTTTGTAAGCCTTGAGGTACATGGCATCTTGCATCTTTCTAATTTCTCTGGCCAGGCCTCACATGAGAAAACTTCAGTGGTACCTAAAGAACCTGTGGAGTCTGCACTGTCTACCTTTAGGGACCTCTCAACAGCTGAACCCATGTATAGGGGCTAAGTTTCTCTGATTGGCAGGGGCCCCTGCCCAGCACTAGAGTCTTTCCTTCAACCGCTGCCCAACCAGGCAGACCACTACCACAGATTCTTCAGACTTAGCTTGGGGCACTCCCCTAGAAGGCAGATGCACCCAAGGTCTTTGGGATGCCCACCGCCTTCCCTTAGACGTCTACCAGAAGAAAATGATTGCAGTACAAAAAGCTCTGATATCCTTCTAATATCGAATCTCTCAGAAGGCCTCAAACTCCAGCCTGGGACCTGAATTATGTTTTGGGGAAAAAACAACACTACAACCCTTTGAATCTGCTGCCTCAGCAGAACTTGGATACCTCTCCTGAAAGATGGCTTTTTTCCTAGCTAAAGCCCCAGCCAGAAGGGTTTCACATCTTCAGGCACTGATGGACATTTAGCCCTTCATCTTCTTCCATGCAGACAGGGTCTCCCTCAGGACTAATCCCTCCTTTATATCCAGGGTGGAATCTAATGTAACTATCTGCTAGACCATACCTCTACCCCCCCCCTTCTTTCCTAACCCTTAAAACATGAATGAAGAACAGCAACAGTCATCCCCCTGCACAAAGGTGGGCCATCTACAGACCCTGGAAATTACAGATCCATAATTCTCACTAGCCTCATATGCAAAGTCATGGAAAGAATTATCATGGAAATGATCAATAATGACATTAAGAAACAACCAGAGACTGGACCCAACCCAATTTGGTTTCAACAAGGGTAGGTCATGCCTACTCAACTTGGTGGACTTCTTTGAGAAGGTCAGCAAACCAATGGATGAGGGCAAAATGGTTCACACTGCCTACCTTGACCTGGCCAAGGCATTTGATACCATCTCCCACTCTGGCATTGTTGACAGACTTAAGAGATTTGGTATAAACCCTTTCACCCAGTGGATAGCTAGCTGGCTCATAGACAGGACCAGGGAAGTTAGAATTGGGGAGTGCACCTCTACAAAGAGGCCAGTCACAAGCGGAGTCCCTCAGGGATTGGTACTGGGATTGCTATTTTTTGGCATTTACTTTTCTGAAGTCAAGGCCACTGTCAGTGGCCTCTGGCTGACTAAATTTGCAGATGATTGCAAATTAGGAGCTGTCATTGAATGAAACAAATGTTATCTAGGAAGGGCTGACACAGACAAACAACTGATGCCAGAGCCATTGACTAAAATTAAATGCCAAGAAATGCATAATAGTATCCTTAGGTAAGTCATCCACCCATGGTAACTATCATATTGACAACACACCCCTAAGAGTTGGCCAGTAGTCAGGGAATTGGGGACATACATAGACAGTAATCTAGCCTTTGACCATTACATATATACAGTAGTGAGAAAATAGTTCTATGCTGCACAATTTATAAACAAAAGTATGGCATCTATGTCCAAGGAAGTCATTGTTCCACTGCATTCTGCATTCATCAGGCCTATCATTGAGTACAATGCCCCCTTTGGTATGTACCTAACCAGGCATATCCAACAACTGGAACATCCACAGAGGTTCCTCACTAAGAACACAGGGCATAAGTAACATGTCCTGTGCAGATCGCCTCATAGCCCTATCTCTGTATTCTGTCTCCTACAGCCTGTGGAGTAGAGATCTATGCCTGGCATACAAGGCATTGTCAGATGGACCTCATGCATATCTGCAAAACAAACAGCACCAGAATTACCCATTCTAAAGACTTAAACCTTGTCTGTAATATAAATAGGACCTGCTGGAAAGACAGGTATGTATATCAGAGACTTCCCCTTCTCTGGAACAGGCTCCTATTCCAAGTGAAGCAGAGTTCCTCACTAACACAATTCAAGTGTAACTTGAACAATTGGATGGGGAACAGGAAATTTATCCCTGGTTTGGCACCTCTGTCTCTAATGGACACAGGCAGCCTGTAAATGGTTCATCTTCTGGGCTACTGATTATTAATTTTTCACTTCCCAAGCCCCAGCTTACATTTATCAAGGGTACCAGAACTTGTCAGAGATTTGGGATGCATGGCCAGGTTTAAAAAAGCCCTTGTGATTGTTAGCCTAGTAACCACCTATGAATCTAGAAGCATACTTGCAAAAGGAGGCATGTGAAAACCCCTCAAGAGTTCTTCACTAAGAATACAAATTTTGAGGAAGATTCTAGACCCCCCTGGCAGATGTCTCCTTTGAAGACATTTTAGAGTTGTTGAGACAACTGGGAGATGATTCACTAACATCTCTTCCCAGGAGGAATCTCTATTCATCAAGGACTTTTGAGCTTGCCTATCTAATTTCTGCATAGTCCGTTCTGATGATTAACTCATTGATTTGGTCTCTCAGCAGGTTTGGAAGGAATCAGACATGGTGCAGCCAATCCCCTGAAAACTGGGTAAGATTTTGATTTCCTCAAATGACAGGACACACTGGAGTCTTGCTGTCAATTCTGTTGTGGTAGCAGTGGCCACAAAGAAAGAGCTATCAGAGGAGAGTGCTATTGTCTGTCCACCTAACAGGAAGTCCAGGGTATTGGATAAGTTTTGAAAGTGGGTTTCACTTAAGCGACGTTCTCATTGCAGACACCAAATTATTTAGCTTACTTGATGTTTTCAGAGGGACTTGACTAAAGATCTTTCCAGTCTGTCTCAGGATCCTTAACTACAGAGTTCCATAAAACCATGGATACACAGTTGGCTACCCTACAGTCTATTTCTAATATGTCAATGCAGTTGTGTATCCAGTGAAGTGGAATGTACTTCTAGAATAGAGGGCACCAGCATTGCTGTTTGCCAGTTCACAGTTTTGTAGAGTACTTCAAGATATCCTTCTAAAATACCCCTTATGATATGCCCACTTCCTTTGAGCCCATGGGTAAAGAAATGCTTTTCAGAAGTGAACAGGATGGCAAAATCCTATCTGCTGTCAGTATCCGCTTCTCCATCCCTCAAAGAACTTACTGTAGGAATCAAAAGGGTGACAAGAGGCTTTGGTTTGTACATTGCAAGGTTTTACTCATGACACGTCTGTGTGATAGACCCCCCCCCCAGAAGCAGAAGGGGAATAACAACAATGGAAATTTCCCTCATGGCAGAGGTGGTCTGCATAACCAAGCCATCTTTAAGATGTCTGGACCCATTACCAACAAACTGTTCCAGTGTTCTTGAAGTACTGACCAACTGCTGTAGTATGGAGGCAGTCAAGAAAGGTTGGATGGCCAACACCCAAGATACATGGGTGCAAGCAATAATAACCAAAGGCTACATCATTCCCTTTGTTTCCCTACCCCTAAACTCCTCAAAAAGAGTTCCTGATCCTCCACCACCACAGCTCCACAGAGAAAGGCAGCAATCCAAGAAATCATAAAGCTGCTAGACAAGTGTGTCATCCAAGATCTCCCACTGGACCAGCAGGGATTTGGAGTCTGTTCAAGATTCTTTTTGTTTCCAAAGAAGAATGGAGACTTCAGGCTCATTGTGGACCTCAGCCACCTGAACCAGTTTGAGAGATGAAATCTGGATGGTCATTGTTAATTCCATTTTGCCTTTTCTGAGGAAGGAGAACTGGATGTGCTCGGTGTAACTTCAGGATACCTACTACCACATAAAACTAGTGAAGTGGTCCAGAAGGTCTCTCCTCTTCTAGCTGTAAGCCAGTCAGTTTCAGTTCAGGACTCATCCCTTTGGTTTCCCCACAGCTCACTGGATGCTCTCTAAGTGCATCGCAGTTGGTCTTAGCTCATCTCAGTCTATAAGGGTTCCAGCTGATGCCATATTTATGACTCATAACTGCTACCAGCAGGGATCTACTAGTTCAAGCCTTGGACACCTTATTTAGTTATGCACCCAACTAGAGATCATGATCAACCTGAAAGATCCAAAGATCCAGATTCAGATGGCAGAATTCATAGGATGTCGCCTGAATACAACCTTCTAAATTTCCAAACTTCTGTAGTCAAGAATTATTACTCTGCAACAAGCATCAGCAGTTCTTTCTCACTATAAACATCCAGCCAGGTGCAGTCTCCATCTCCTATGGTCCATGCTATCCTCCATAACTTAACTCTTGTCCCTCATGCCAGATTCTACATGAAAGTGTTACTGTGTACTCTCACAGTTCAGTGGTTTGTGTTGTTCCAACCCATGCATTTTCCCATCAGTCCCACAAAGGTATGCAGGTAATACATGCTGGTGGTTGGACTGTCTAGTGTGTCTAGGTCACCCCTTTATTCTGCTGCCCCAACTGGCCACAGTGACTACTGATGCTTCCTTTCTGGGGTGGAGGCATTTTGAGGACAAAACAGTCCACGGTACATGGATTGCATTATAGGTCAGTCTTCAAATCAATGTCCTGGAAATGAGGACTGTCCTCCTAACATTGCAGGCTTTTCAAGACTCCCTCCCAAGGGGTATGATTTTGATTCAGACATTTCAGTGGTCAGGTATATCAATAAGGAGGGGAACACATTTGTACTCATTATGTCAAGAAGCCATGAGGGCTTGGCAGTGTGGGATGTGTTGCCAATACTTTCTGGTTGCAAAGTACATCCTGGGGAAAGCCACTGTTTAAATGGACAGGCTCAGTAGGCCCATTCTGCTGCCTCATGAGTGGTCTCTCAATCAATCACTGGTTGCCAATATCTTCAGCCACTGGGACCAGTCATGCTGTGATCTGTTTGTGACCCCCTCCATCTCCAAATGCAGAAACTATTTTACCCTGATCCCTGAGGAGGAAAAGCCACCCAGGGATACACTATTCCACCACTTGGCCTCCAGGTCTCCTGTACACTTATCTGCCCTTGCCCTCATAACAACGTTTTTCAGAAAGCCATGTGGTGTAAGGCAATGGTGATCCTCATTGCTCTCCTTTTGGCCTCATCAGATATGATTCCCCTTTCTGTAGCCTTGCTTGATACACCCTCCTTGGAAGCTGGAATCTCTTTCAGACCTCATCTCTCATCCCTCCAGCAAGCCTTACCCAGATATAGAAGACCTGATACTAACAGCATGGTTTCTTCAGTTCCGATGGTGGCCAGAAAGTACAGGCTTTCCCCCATCCGTCATATCTTGACGTCCTCTCAGAAACCTTTCACTAGAAAGGTTTACAGACATAGTCTAAAACAGAAGAAATTGGGGCTGAAAAAGGATCCATACCCCTGGCAGAAGCCCAAATGGAAACTCTTTTCCACCCACTTCTGTAAACCTTTCTAGTAGCAATGGCTTCTTTTAGAGCCTTTAATAAAGGGGTAGATTCAAAAGCTATCCTAGAAGCAGCTACTAGATCATCAATGCATACTTTTACCAAATATTACAGAGTAGATGCCTTTTCCAAATCCAGAGTTGCCTCCACCAAGTCAGTCTTGTCTGAACTGCCTGACAGCTCTCCTATGTCTGATCCAGAAATCCTTTTCACCACTTGAGCTTTGGAAATCACCTATCAGTTTGGAATCCTGCAACAGTGATCTAAGGAAGGACACAGTACAGTTGAGTATGAACTTACCATAACAGCAGATATCCTTATCAGTGTTACAGTATTCCTTCCCACCCTGCCACCCCCCTTTATCTGCATTTGTTTACCTCATTCAGGGACCTAGGGGAACTATTTTCTACCATCTCCCCCTCAGTTGACCTATTACTGTACTTTTCTCAGTGTCTACCGGTTTCCTGGCTTGGAGATAGTCTGTAGTTTTATGCTCATATGTCCGCCTTTGTATCTTTATGCCTGCGGGCTTAGGTCATATGTCTGTATGAACAAAGGTTTTGGTTTTGGTTCCCTAGTTGGACATCCAAGTTATTTGGAGGGATAACTCCTAACAGTTTGGAATACTATATTAGTGATCAGTGGGACATCATCTCTTATGGTAAGCTCTCACACAGCTGTACTTTTTATCTGTCCAAGCAAATTTTCCCATTTGTGAGTTAGTTTACACAGAGCTCTCTAAATTCATGTCCTCCTGCCTATGTCCACCCTGTAATTTCCATAATTTATCATAAGACTGGTTGGAAGAATTTTTAATTTGACATGTCTATATCAAAACAGAAAGCAGAAGGTTTAGATGATAATATTTATTATAATTTCTTTTGGTTTCCTGTATTAGACATCTGCTAACTAAAAAGCCTGGTGTAAAACTTGCACTGGTTAAACTGTTTCCATGTTGATTTCCAGAATTATAATTAGCCTGCTAACTTCAGGTATAAATAAGTCCTGAGGGAGACATAGAAGCTAGTGAAATGGAAAGGAAAGGTATAAGACGGTAACTTTGATACTAAAATCTTGAATGTTTCTAGCTAAAGGTGCAGTAATGAAGAAAAGCAGTATTTATCTAGGAAGTATAATGTAAAAAGTACTGTGAAGCTCATGGATTCAATAGAATTTGCTGTGTCTGTTAACTAATTATCAGTGAATACTGACTCTCCACTAGGTGTTTAATGGTATAACCCTAGCATATTCCTTACTATCCAGACAAGCCATACCATTCTGGGGAAATGGTTAAATGCAATTATGACATTCCATTCAGCTTATTTCTTAATAAAACTGTATACATTTATGAAGAATGTATTGCATATCATGCACAGAGATACAAACATTGTTTATACCATTGGGGCAGATCTTTGTAATATTGTTGAATGCACAAATAGTTGGCATCCAAAACATCTCACTGAAAACATCAAAGCTGCAGAACATTGAAAACTAAACAGGACCCATAAAATCATTTTTTTGTAGGGAGCAAGTCCCCTGCACCCCCCATTTGGGGATATGTGCCCCCCAGCCCCTGATAATTATATATACCAACTCAGAGATCTCATTATAGCAAGGAAACTCCACTCCATGGTGTACCACAATCTCAGACACACAGTAACATTGGCGGTTTGATGTTCTGGAGCTTCAGTGTTTTCAGTTCAATATTTTGGTTGTTGAGTATGTGTGCAGTCGACATTATGACTGAGATTTGTCAAGGGCATGTATATTCAGATGTGCATGTCGATAGAGGTTGTTAATTGAGTACATGTATAAAAATGTCATCAGAGAAGACAGTGCATCTTTTTGGTCATATGAATTTAGTGGCTTATCACTGGAATAGTTTTTTTTCTTAGTCCCATTTAAAAACTCATTCTAGTCATCCAAATGTAGACTCATTCTTAGTCTTCATTTCACGTGTATAGCAGTCAGAGCAAAGGGCTAAAACTCTGACTTGTTAATCAGGTGCTTCCTGTTCAAAAGGTGCAGAATTTGAATCTTTTCACCTTTGCACATTGTGCAAACTTGAGCAGGTCACTTAGCCAGACAGTGCTCTGGGGCAGTTGGGAATTAAGATTAGTCTCCTGAACTGCATATCTAGTGACTACCTATGAAAGTAATACATTCCGTGTTTTCATTTGATTGTGTTGGGGGGATTCAATCCCCTTCAAACTCCTTGGAATTTCTTAATCACGCCCCCCTTCTTCCATTTGTGTGCTTCTTTCTATGTTCCACTGAACCTCTTTGCCCTTTGCAGATGTATTTTTCTGTTTCATTGTTTTTTTCCCCCTTTTTATTTGTAGAAAAAGCAGAATAGGGAAACTACAGTCAAACACAGAGGTACATTGTTCTGGTAGGAGGATAGGTTCTTAGCATTGATACATGCTTTTCAACAAGTTAGGCAGTATTAGTAATCACAGAAATGTAAGGACAGATTGGGAATTAACTCAAGAAAGATGTAGACGGGAGGATATGAAGGGTAGTATAGCTTCTAGTACTAGGGAAGATGGGCTAGATGTACTAGGTAGCAATGTGGTTCAACCAAAACAAAACTAAAACTTACACAACTGATGGAGATGTTACATTAGTATGGAATTCTGATAAAAGAAAAAAATAAGAAGGCAAGTTCTAGTGCAATATGCCAAAAATATTTCATCACTCCATAATTTGTCAAACCTAAAGCATTGAAGCATGTAAAAATACAGAAATGAAACACACTAAAAGCTAACTGGCCATATGTTCTGAAAAATTTGTAAAACAAATTTTTTATAAACTAATCAAATCATTGGTACTGCAGAGTCCAAGCCTCCATGCACCATCCCATGGGTGGGGTAGTGGGGCTACATCCTCAATTTTAACTCTTGAGGTTTCACAGTCAATGGTGATTGTAAGAAAATGTAGTGTATTCTTTTCTTCAAAGACAAATTTAAAATATGAATAGCTGGTTGTAGCAGCACAACAGTGCTTACACTCTCCCCTCCTTGAAATTCTGTCAGTGGGGAGGATTAAGACTTTAATCTGTTAAACTGCTTCCTGTAGTCTAGGTTAGAGGGCTTGAGTCTTTCCACCTCTATTTTCCTACTGAGCAATTCAGTTATATAGACAATGGTCTCCTCAGTCACCCCTGACAAGGAAGAGTTGTGTCCAGTGAGCATCCTTTATAAACAAATATAGTAAAAATAAAATAATAGTCTCTACTGTTCAATGAAATTAGGTTGTACAGACTAAGTGTTTTCATTAATAAAAAAACAATGTCAGTTTCTGTAAGTGCGGAAGTGACATGTATTTTTATTTATGGATGCTGAAACCTCCATCGTACTGGCAGAAGTGTAATGTAGACATCACACATGTATGGTATTCAAGCTGTAGTGGCTGTGTGTATTTATTGGCTGCCAAACTGTCTTTCTGTTTAAGTATTCATTTTAGTTTTTGTATAAAGTATTCATTCTAGTGTCCTAAATACACATCAGTCTTATTACTCTCTGCAAACAAAGAAGATAGAAAATGTAGTATCAGCAGACTACTTCATTATAATTTTAAATGGGTTATTACATTGGTAAACTTGTATTTTTGGCATTTAGTATCTGCAGGCCTCTGCATTTGATGGCCAGGTTTGTATGCATTCTCTAAAATGTGTTTTTGTTAAGTGTGTGGGAACCAGTGAGGCATGGTGGATAATAAGATTGTAATGGTGGTGGAAGCAGCCCAGGCCTGAAACTTTACCCTGTCACAAGATCCAGAAAATAGCCTAGGCTTAGGGTCCTTGTAGGTACAAATAACTTGGCAGAGATAACTGTAGAAGAAGCTGTCAAAAAGACCAGAGAGAGAGAGAGAGATATGCAGGTAGTAGGGAGAAATATTTGATGTGCTATTTGTACCCATAGCTAGCAGAACAAAAAGAATGGGACAAAACAGGACACTTAAAATGCTAGTTTCTGGAGTAGGGTAGTGAGCATAGGTAAACAGTGAATGACTGACAGGATGAAATGAGGAGAGTTTGGTAGGGATGTACTCAACCTCAGACCAGAGGAGATGATGGTGCTGAAAGTTTGATTTGGGATACATTAGAATGGCCATATTTAAATGGAAAAGGACTGCGGAACAGCAGAGAAAATACAGACTAGGAAGGAGAGAGAAAGGAATGAGTGGATAGAGTTTACTGTCATCTAGGAGATGAGAAGGGTGGTGTTTATTGCCAAGGGAGGAGCTTAAGAAACAAAATGAACAAAGTACTGACAGTGATAGCACCAGAAACAGACTAGGCATATGAGGGGTGACCCAAACCTGGGCTTGAGAAAGAGGGGATTTGCTTTAAGGAAAGAAAGGAAAGAAAAGGAACCCAGTATGAGGAATAGCCACATATGTAAAGAATGGGGCTTTGTACCAAATGCTATAGGTGAATAGTAAGTTTAAGGGTAATCCTATAAAATATGTCACTTAGTAGTCAAGGGAAAAGGGGGAAATTGTTGGATAGACACCATGCAGGCCACAAATTCAAAAAACAAAGATAACAGATAATGCATTCCTAAAGAAAAGAATCTTCAAGATCTGTGATTCTTGTGAATAGGAATGTGGAACAGATCTGTAGCAAGCTACTCTGGTGAAGAGCAAAAAATGTCCTCTCATACTTGAGGACCCAAAAAAGCTCTCTCAGATTACAGCACACAAAGTGCTGAAACTTTTTAGCCCTGGCCACAAACCCAGTATCATTCATTTCTAAATGAAACTAATTGGATCCTTGTGATCCACTAGACTTCTTTTTGAGTCTTTGTGTCATTTCTTTTAATTGTTCTTTGCCATTTTTTTGCTGTCTTGATTCTGAATCTAAAAACAGTCTTCTCATTTTACCACATTTCAGATATCTGTAAGAGTTTTTGATCTGTAATTCGGCTAACATGCTCACAACAGGAATATTCACTTTACAGTCTACCAGGCAGCTTGGGATTTTTGAAGAAACTCCTTGGCTCATCCATAGCTGCCAGTGTTAAGGCCTCCAATTGCCTTCAGTTATCTCTACAGACAATGATGTGATTATTGGCTGGAAAACTCAAACTTTGCTTTTGTACAAAAACAATCTCTTTAAGCAGGTATTTTGAACAAATGAGTCTAGTTCCTTCTTGGTAGCTTGACATCTGCAGTGCAAATTAAAGACTTCAGCTGTTCACACATCTACTCTCCCCATCTACTTCCCTGTAAAACTGCCAAACCCCCACACTTCTAAAAGCATACTAGAACCTTTATCCAGACTAGTTTTGTTTCAGTCTCTTCTACCAAAATTACAGTTTCAGGAAGCTGTAAGGAAGTTAATGCAGATAGTCTAATGCACAACCGTAAGTGAGCAGGTGAGACATCATACAAAGATATATTTCTGTATTTCAATAAAGCTGCATCTATGTAGGGTTGATTGTTAATGCTAGGAGGTTTCTTTGAAAATATTTCAGTTCAGTAGTAGAGGTTATGGCTACACATTACATATTTAACTTCCCACTCCTCTTAGAACCTCTAATTCTATACCTGCAAGAGGTACTTACCTGAAGTAAAACTATTGGAGGGATCCAAGCATTAAAAATACAGCTTTACTGTACATGGATAAATAAATCCAACTGGTGTCCCTTAGCTTCATAAAATCTGGTAAATTTCAAGTAAACTCTCTTACGTTTAGATTAATTGAGCCAAAATGTTTCTATTCAAACTTTACTCATGGTCTTCCAGTACTGGTGCAAGACAAGTTCTCTAACAAATGTATTGCACATAAGCCTTGTTCAGTTCACACTTTTATTCCTGGCCAGAGCACTTTTTGTGGTTCATTTCCTAAATGCAACTTATCACTTCTTCCAACATTTCTTTCTTTAGTGTATTAGGCACCATTCCTTCATCTGTTTTAACCACATCTTGTATACAGCTGATTTCTTATTTACACAAAATATATGGTACTCACAGAACACTTTTGTTCAGTATGTACCATAGAAAACCCATGTTAATCTCCACGACAAAGAGCTCTGAAATTGTTAACTTCTGTTTGGACATTGAAAAATGTAAAATTACCAATTTAACACAGTTCTTTCCCAAACAAATCTTGACGTGATACAGAAAAATGACTGCTACATTTCACACAAGTTAACTGCAAAAGGAAACTGTTGCAGAGATCTACCCTATAGAGAAAGATTTATTTTAGCATAAATATAAAAACTGAGGCACCACAAGGTCAATAGCAAATATTAACAGACTGATTAAACGAGGCTCAAGTGATCGAATGGCAGTTAAGTTACAGAAAAATCAGTTTTCATACATCTTAGGTTAACAAAGTAACACTCATCTCTAAGAGCTGTAACCACTGAAGTTCTGTTTGTTAAAGTTAACTTTGGTGATCTTTCCCTTGTTTGTGACTTTGCAATTCATGCTGGTGATGAAGGACTTTCAGATAAGCTTTACAATATCAGATAAAAAATATAGTAGCATGCTCAAATGTCTAAGTTTGTACTACAAAATATATCTTAGAAATCACATTTCTGTGATTTCACACAGCCTACAAACCAGACTGTAAACAGTGTTATGCATACTGTCAATATGATTTTATTCAAATTATACATAAAATATGAAAAATCAGAAAAGAAAAGAAAAATGATTAATACACCAGATAAAGGATGCAACCAGGTATACTCTTTGTATGTGAGTACAAAGGGTATGCCTGGTTGTATGCGAGTGCATTATTCAAAGTACCATGTAAGAACATTACATTTTCTAAGCATAACTTGGGAACATTGTTACTTTTGAGGTCATATGACTACAACTGCCTAAGTTAGTGCCCCAAAGAGATATATAACTTGCTAAACAGTATGTTTAATAGAGGGAACAGCTGAAAGCAACACATTTAAGTGCTTGGGGTCAACATTCTGAACAGATTTGTCTCTAAATACCAAATGTGTTGGGGTGGAAAAGTAAGTCTGAGAGGACAAAATAGAATATCTGATGTCAATCTTCATGACTGATCGGTCACAGTTCCGATCCTTGGAACAGATATAGTGATTGTATAGCTTGTGCCACCCCAAAAACTCTTGAGCTAAAGGTCTACCCATAATTCCCCTGTCTACATTACCTCAGATCTCGTTTGCCTCTCTTATAGAAGGACACGTCAGCCAGATTTGCTCTCGCAGCTAAGTGAATTTTTTCATATATAACTACATTGTTTTCGATTATATGATCATTTTATTCTATATATTGTTCTTTTAACTCTTTCTCATATTTCTGAACTTGTGTGTGGCAGAAAAAATGAAAAACTCCGACGGACATGAAAAATGTGTCTACTGTTTAGGTGCTCCGCACCTTAACCTTGAGTGTTCCATCTTCCAGGGCTTTAGTACCAGAACCCAGGCAGAATGTAAAAATAAATTTATTCTCAAAGGGCTCCTAAAAGCACCCTTTGAAGAAGCCTTGTTCGAGGCCGGCCAGTCTCCTCCAGTCTCAGGTTCAAAATTCAGTTGTTTGGTGCTGACATCTCCATCGGCCGGACACTGAAAAAGCATAAGGGCCATTCTGCTGGATCTTCTATGAAACTGAGATCGAAGGTTCCAAAAACATTGCAAGGTACTGAGTCCTCTGCACTGACTCATCTCTCAGTGCCATCTATGCCTATTACGGCACCAACATTGACATCAGCACCGACTATGACCTCAACACTGACAACTACTTTGGCACCTGCGTCTTTAGTTACTATGCCGGCACCGACATCTCACACAGCAGTACAGCCTGTAACCCAATCCCCAGTCTGGAAAACTGAAAATTTGCTTACCTTCAGGGCAAGATATTCCCCCACCATCAACCCCTTTCAGGGTCAACTGTCAAGCCCATTTTTAGAAAGGCCTGATTCTCCCTCCAGATTGTCTGCTCATTCCACCAGGAGTCTCTCTGAATTTGATGCTGTGAGGTTGGTGGACCAGCTTCTAATGGCTAGGGGTTTTCCTCCTCCCTCTCAGTCCCCTCTCCCTTATGGAGTGGGGGATATTCTCCCTGTACACCTACATATATTCCTCCTCTGACCTCCTCAGAGACTTGAGAGCTGTCAGCACCAACAACACAAGCTCCAATAATCTTGGCATTGACAACCCTTTTGTCTTCAGTGCCAATAGGCCCCGGGGATTGATCTTCCACCATCAGGTCTGGAGGGCTTGAGTCATCTCCTGTTTTTTATTCAGAGCTGAACATGCCACTTTGGTCTGCACCAGTTGTGGGTCCTTCCTTGGCTCAGGTCTTGGAAGTGGGTCTCTTGGGGCGGGGTGTTATCCCAGTTCCAAGTTTGTCTCTCTCGGTTCTGTGCTCCCATCCCACCACAGGGGGGCCTGCTTTCCAAGCCATGGAGAGAGCCTTCACCACAGCTACTTCTCAGGTGGCTTTTGTGTTACTGGAGTCTCACCCTTTGACACCTGCCTTTCCAGAGGTTTCACCAACCTTAGTGCCTGGACAGCAATTTCCAAAGTCACAAGAATTACTGTCCAAAGACCACCTCTCTTCTGAGTCCTCCTCAGACATTCCCACTGAGGAGCCGCCTTGGAAGAGACTGTGTAAGAGGAAACACCTAGACTCCCCTGAGGAGTCTGTCACTGAAGACACAGATTTTGATGAGGGGGGAGGTTTCCCCCTGATCTCCCCCAGAAGCTGTCTCCTTTAGAGACATCGTAAAAATCCTAAAACAGAGGGGTAACTGGAAGTCCAAAGACCCTTCCTGTGAGGAATCTGTGTACTTGCAGGCCTTTGGAGCTCACCCATCTACTTCCTGGGTGACACCTCCTGCTGACGATCTTATTAAGCTGATCACTCAGCAGACTTGGAAGGCCACTGATTCAGTAGAACCAATCCCCCAGAGACCAGATAGGATACTCTCAGCTCCTGAGGATCACCAATATTGGGCGAAAGGGCTAGCAGTAGATGCCATGGTGCCACTGCCACTAAGAAGGAACTTGCTGAGGAAAGTTCCATTGTTCATCTCCCTAACCAAGAGTCCAGGGCAATGGACAGATTTGGGAAGCGAGTCTATGCATTATCAACCTTTACTATTAAGTCCTTGAACTTTATGGCACATTTTACTAGGCTCCAAAGGGATCTGATCAAGAAGCTTTCAGATACCCTGGAGGGAGCTGTGGCTGAGAGGGGTCCAGGAAAAAGTGACCTTCCAGCTAGCTACTCTGGAGTATATATCTAATTTGTCCATGTGGCTCATTGCACATGCAGCTGAAGGGGTGACCAGTTCAGCTGGATAAGGTGTTGCTATTCGACAACATGCTTGGATGTGCCTGTGTGAGTTTGCGGAGCCATTCAAGTCTTCTTTCATCAATGCTCCTTTTGACAGATCATCTTTTTTCGGCCCCAAGGTTAAGGAAACTCTATCCAGGTGTGAGAAAGATGGAAAGACTCTATCTGCTACTGGCATATGTTTTTATGCTCCTCAATGAGCCTACTCCAGGAATCAGAGGAGCGGGAAGATGAGGTTCAAAAAGTCCCAGAAGCCTTTCCTGGACACACATGGTACCGACTCTCCTCAGGGCAGAGGGGGAGTTCAAATGGAAGACGCCATCCTAGAGGCAGAGGTGGCCTGCAGAACCAGTGTTCCAGGGTGTCTTTCTCTGGCCAGCCCTATAAGCCCTCCTAAAGGGAGGCCTGGTTGCTTAGCTCTGGAAGCAGTCAGGGGAAGATTTTCTTTGCACCCATGTTTCTGACGATTTATAACTATGGATATCTGGGTGCTAAGAATAATTTCCAGAGGTTACTTTATCCCCTTTTCCCAAGAAATTGGTCAAGGCTCCCTGATGTTCCACCCAGTCAGGGGGAGCAAGCAGCATTAGAAGTGCAAAACCTGCTAGAAAAAAGAGTCATCCAAGAAGTCCCACTAGACCAAAGAGGATCCAGATTTTACACACAATTCTTTTTAGTGCCAAAAAAATGAGACTGGAGACTGATTTTGGATCTCAGCATTCTAAACAATTTTGTTCAACAGTCCAAATTCCGGATGGTCAAAGTTCAGTCAATACTTCTCTTTTTAGAAGAAAATGATTTCCACATAAAAATGGAGAAATACTCAAGAAAGTTCCTCTGCTTAAGGCTAGGAGCCACTCATTATCAGTTCACGATGCTGCCCTTTGGTCTCATCACAGCCTCTAGAGTGTTCACCAAATATATGGCAGCAGTAGCAGCTCACTTGAGACTGCACAGATTCCAGGTGTTTCCATGTCTAGTCAACTAGCTTATCACTGCTCCCACTAGATATCTGCTACAGGCAATAGAGATCACCCTAAATTTGTTCTTGAATCTAGGAATCACGGTCAATCAAAGTCCCAACCGAATCCTTCTCGGGATATAGAATTTATCAGAGCTCGTCTAAATGCGCAGTCTTGCATAGCCTCCCTACCTGTTCACAGGTTGCACCAAATAAGGTTTAAAGTCCATCCTTTCCTCACAACAGACAAAGTACAAGCCCGCCAGGTGTTTCAAGCCTTATGGTCCATGGCAGCAGTGATAACTCTGGTCCCTTTAGTGAGATATCACATGAGATTACTGCAATGGTTGCTAGCAAACCAGTGGTCTATTCTAACTCATCCAATGAAGCATCCAATTTTTATCACCAGTTGCTGCAAAAAGGATCTATCCTGGTGGATGATATCAGAGCAAATTCTTCTTGATCATCCATTTGAACCTCCACTACCCAAGGCCATAGTGACCACGGATGCTTCCCAGATGGGGTGGGGGACATTATATGGGACAGACAGTCCAAGGCACTTGATCCACAATAGAGACCAATCTGCATATCAACTTCCAGGAGTTGAGGGCGGTGCTTCTGTCATTGCAGGCATTTCATCCCATCCTCCCTCTAGGAACAATTGCTATTCAGTCAGACACCATGCCTATAGTCTGGTACATCAACAAGCAAGGGGGAACCAAGTCCTAGCCCCTGTGTTAAGAAGCCCTACGAGTGTGGCAATGGGCCGTAGCCTACAACTGCTTTCTGACAGCAATGCACATCATGGGGAGTTCAAACTTAATAGTGGACAAACTGAGCAGGTGCATTCTTTCTCCTCATGAGTGGTCTCTCAATTCCATGATAGCAAAGAAGATCATTCATTGCTGGGGCCAGCCTTGCTGCAATCTTTTTGCCTCACCCCAAAACAATTGCAGAAGGTACTTTGCCCTACTCCCCCCTCAGGGGGAATCCCCGAGAGATGCTGTTCTTATCGATTGGCCAGAGGGTCTTTTCTATGCCTTTCCCCCTTTTCCTCTGATGCCACTCTTTCTAAAGAGAGCAGCCAGGTTGAGAAGCCAAGTTATTCTCACTGCACCCTACTGGCCTTGACAAATATGGTTACCCTTTCTATGGCCTCATCTAGTTCACCATCCATGGATTCTGGACCCAGTTCCAGACCTTCTGTCTCACCCTTAGGGACTGTTGCATCCCAGTCTTCAAAGCCTCAAGTTAACTGCTTGGTTCCTCCAGTTCCATTAGTCAGCAGGCATGATGATATATCATCCTCGGTAAGGAAAATATTGCTAGCATCGCATAAACCATCCACCAGGAAACTCTGCCTCAGTAATTGGAAGAGGTTTTCAATGTGGGCTTGTGATAATGGACTCAACCCTTTCTCAGCACCAGTAGAGAAAGTGTTAGAATTTCTGGTCAGCTTTTTACAAAAGGAGCATCTGCATTTACTGTTAAATTCATTCTAGGTGCCATCTCCAACTTTCATAATGGCTTCGGAGACATACCCTTCATTTCCCATAGGCTATGTAAAGTCTGCCTCAAGGGAACTATTCGATTAAAGCCTCCCTTTAAATACCCTTTACCCCCATGGGACCTAACTATTGTTCTACAGTCACTGGTACTTTCTTCTTTAGAACCAACAACTTTTTGTGACTTGAAGTTTCTCTCTTGGAAGACACTTTTTCTTATAGCTCTGACCTCTGCAAGATGAGTATCCAAATTGCAAGCCTTTTGTTCAAAGGCCCCTTACTTACTTTTCTATAAGGATATTGTTACACTCAATACCAATCCATCTTTCCTTCCAAAGGTGGTCTGAGATTCCAACATCAGTCAGACTATAGACCTACCCATCTTCTTTCCAAATTTTACCAATAAGGGAGAATACTGCCTACACTTGTTAGATGTACACAAACAGTTACATTTTTACCTCACCAGAACTAAAGAATTCAGGAAATCAGAACATTTGTTTATCTCCTTTGCTGCCACAACATTATGAAAATCTGTTTCTAAAGTTACCTTATCAAGATGGCCTAGAGATTGTATTACCTTCATTTATCACAAAAACAATCTAAAATTAACAATGCCAGTGAAGGCTCATACCACCAAATCAATGTCCACTTCAGCTATTTTCCATTCAAGGCTTCCTTGGATGAGATATGCTAAGCAGCAACATAGGCTAGTCCTCATACCTTCATCACTCATTACAAATTGGATTTAGTTTCCAGGGAGAGAGCCACCTTTGATTCTATGGATCTCAGGAATATACTTCTATAGCTGGGGACTCTGTTCTGTCAATCTTCATCTGTTCTTGACATCCCCTCTCCTTCCCCCACCTGGGGTCTTCTGACAGAGTGATCTTTGTCCTAGGTTTTCAATTAGGATGCTCCTTGGACATGACTTCTTCACAGAGGTTAAGTTCCTCTCTTCATGTATGTATGCATACTTCCTTTTATAAGATTGCAAACTCGATCTGAGGTAATGTAGACAGGGCCATTATGGGTAGACCTTTAGCTCGACAGCTTTTTGGGTGGTGCGAGTTATACAATGGCCATATCAGTTCCGAGGATCAGAACTGTAACCCTATCAGTCAAGAACAGATGAAGATTGACAACACAGATGGAACGTTATGGTAAGACATAACTTCTTTTTTTTCTAGCTATATCTCTGTAGCAAATGGCTCATATGAAACAGTTAATACCTTAAAGTTCCTACTTGTCAACATGATCCTGTGGCCCTGTACAGATCTGTTCTGAGGATTTTGCTTATTTCCACTATTAGTTTAACAACTTCAGAAACAGCGTTTTAACGATCAACTAGTGAATACCAAGATAGAACCAAACGCAAGTAACCACTCGCAAACTACACACTGTACAGCCAAGGAACAATTCCAGCCTGCTATTAAAATCCACAAGTTATTTTATTAACCAACAGGGTTAAGCGCTTTCACTCATATCACACGAATCACACGAGCTTCATCAGAACCTCTGATGAAGCTCGTGTGATACGAGTGAAAGCGCTTAACCCTGTTGGTTAATAAAATAACTTGTGGATTTTAATAGCAGGCTGGAATTGTTCCTTGGCTGTACAGTGTGTAGTTACTATGGTTATCTTGGTATTCACTATTAGTTTAAAAAATTAAGCTGAGAAAACAGAATGGATATACTGGTATAGTAAATTAATGCTATTATAATGCAAAAGTAAAAAAAAAACTTTTAAGTAGGATTCTATATTTCTGTAAATCAAAATGTAAGATTGAGATGGTCTGGTTTTAATCCAGTTTTTGACATAATCTCCATTTCTGAGCTCAGAGGCTGATCATTGAAGAACACTAGACCACATTAAGGTTTTTATGTAGCTTTTAGAGTGTTACAGCAGTTGCATAACATCCAGGAGCTACCACATATAATCTCAGCCACAAATCTCAACTTCTTTGCCCAATAAACAGGGCAAAGTTAAAAATAATGGGTAGAAAACTCATTATTGATACTCACACCTCTCAAGTGACCTCATTCTGAGGAATGTTGCTCATTTTTTTTTATTCAAATGATTTTTATTTTGATGAAATAACACAATAATTTAATACAGTCATAACATTCAATAATTATTTACAGTATTTACATTCAGCCTGACAAAAAGGATTCAGATAAAAAACATCTGTAGTTAAATAATAAGTTAATATATAAGCTATGATAGTTAGGAAGAGTTTGGTTCTATCTGTAGGGTATCAATCAAATTCAAAACATTCCTCCATGGACTATTAACCAATGGCTTAGGAATAATTCTTAACTCTTTAGTTTTTTTCTCCCTTAGTATGCATTTCTTCAGTGATGATAGGAATTCCTCCATTGTGGGTGCTACATAAGAGTACCATCTTCTGGTTATACATTTTCTGGCTATTGCTAACACTGTCCACAACAAATACTGGTCATCTTTCTTCATATTATTACTATTAACAACATTAAATAAAATTAAGGACTTTGTCAAAACAAATATATCAGTATAGATAGCTTGAAGAAATTTGTTAATCTCATTCCAGTATGGTTTAATATTAGTACAGTCATAAAAAATATGAGACCAGTCAGCATTAATGGGCAGATGACATCTCCAACATAACTTGCTGTTTGAAGGGTTGATTTCTGAGAGCTTTTCAGGTGTCAAAAAGGATCTGTGTAGAAATTTCCAATGAAATATCTTCCAGAATTGTGAGTAAAAAGTTACTTTAACTGAAAATAAAATGTTTGTTTTATCTTCCATTGATAATGATACTTGAAACTCTTTAGTTAGGTATTGCCAGTAAGAATCTTTAGGAGCTGTCTTATAGACAATCAAAGTGTTATATAGATATGATAATTCATTATTAACATTGATTTTATTATATAGAATTCCAAAAATCCAGTTTATAATTTTTGGTACAGTTTTGAAGGATGTGTTATGCATTATTCTACACAGATCTTTAGTGTATGCTGTGACACTCTGAAGAATCAATCAGTCATTAGGGGATATGCCATATGTTGACAATATACTTTGTGTGTTCAAAGCTTGATGGTTTTCAATACATTGCAACCAAAAAAATAGGTTATTATTTTCCCATAAAACAAAAAACCTCTGTATGTGTTTTATTAGGGAAATCCCTTGTAATAGTAAATGGTATTAAAAATCTATGCCACAGTTTTATATCTAAATTTGTGTTAATGAATTTTCTAATTAGCCAATTAAATTCAATTTTTGAATTAGCCAATGTGATCTCCATCTAGAATACTTGGTCAGGGACTTTCCAGGTAAACAAATGCCAATAAAAAACCGTGTGAAGTTCAACTGAGTAGTGCCATTTTTCAGTGGAGGAGCAGGGAGAAATGCTCCATTATACAGGCATCTTTTGTATTGCTTCATTGATAGTCATTTTCATTCATGATCAATAGTTCCACTGGTCAGACATCCTTGACATCAGTTACATAATTTTATTTATTTATTTGATATTTGTTAGCTGGGATAGTCCGACTGGGTCACATGACCCGTTTTCAGTGGAGGTCCAGGGAGAAAAGCTCCACAATTTCTGTATGCATAGGTAAATTACAAAACTTGCAACCAAAATACTTTACATGAGTTTACAGTGAATATATTGTAACTATATCTGTGACAACACTTTACACAAAAAAACATGTTTGACAGGAATTTAACAATGATACAGGCCACTGCATCAGTGATAGGACTTTTTTATACAATACCATAATACAAATCGGAAATTGGGAAACTACTTGTGCTGTTAAGATTAGTTCTTTGGTCAGTAAGTAGAATGACAGGGATATAATGGTACACAGTTTCTGGTATTTTACCGCGGTTAATGGTGGTTTAGTTGTGATGAATAAGGTTAATGTAGTAGGAGGATGTACAGGAGGGCAGGAAGTGTATTAGCCTGGGGTAAGGCATGTGCATTAACCATGATTTATTTAAGTGTTCTCTTAGTGAGGCTTTAAGGAGAGGTAGGCTAGGAGTTAGCCTGATGTTAGGTGGGATGGCGTTACAAACTTTGGCAACAGAGTGTGAGTACAGAGCTTTTCCTGGGGTTCTAAAAGGTGTGCAGATTTCGAAGAGGTTTTTATCTCCAGATCTGTGGAGTCTTTTTGGTTTGTAATGTTATATGAGGTCTACTAGGGCTAGACAGGCAGTGCACCTGTAGAATAGGTTGTGTGTTATAATCAGGTGTGTATACGATAGCTGATGTATTAATTCCAGCCTGCTTAGTCTTTTTAGTGATGCACAGTGATGTGTACAGCAGTTGGAGTTAGTTGCAGCTTTGTTGTAGCATTGCTCTAATTTAGTTTTGGTTAATTTTTGCAGATTGGTTACTATACAGGAACCATAGAATAGGAATGGGAGCAGGAAGGCTTTAACCAGGGTGGTCTTGGTTGGAGAGGTAAGAAATTGCCTGTTTCTGCAGAGTATTCCTAGGTTTTTATGTGCTTTTTTATGTTTTGTTGGATATCAAGGTCAAAATTGAGTTTGCTGTCAATAATAACACCAAGTAGTTTAGTTTCTTGTACGATGTCTAAGAAGGTTTTGTCAGCTGCATAAATATTAAATTTGCCTAGGCTGAGGGAGGTATTTGTGTGTGGAAGATCAGAAGTTTGTTTTACTGTGATTTAGAAAGAGTTGGGCCTCTGTGAGCCATGATTTAATTGCTGTGAAAGATTGTTGGGGTTTGATTAGCAGTTCTGGGAGAGTATAGGAGGTTCAGATTAAAGTTGAGTCATCTACATACTGTATTAATGTTTCTGGATAAGAGGAGGTATATAGGTTATTAGTGAATATATTAAATGGTAGTAGTCCTAAGATAAAGCCTTGGGGAACTCCTGTAGGGTTAAGTAGGAAGGTGGAGAGTTGGTTTGACCATTTAACTGCTTGTTTCCAATAATGTAGGTAGCTTTGGAACCATTGGACTGTGGTGGAGAAACAACCTAGGTTGGATAGTCTGACAGGTAGCAAAGTGTGTGATACTGTGTTGAAAGTTTCTGAGAGGTCCAGGAATACTGCTGATACTAAGTGACCTTTGTCTCTGGCCTTTTAATGGTGTTTGTGAAAGATAATAGTGGAGTGGATGTGCTGTGATCGAGCCTGAAGTCATGCTGAGTTTGATAGAGCAGGTTGTTTTAGAGTAGATATTTCATTAATTGTTGGTGAATACGCCTTTCCAAGATTTTGGATACAGGGGATAGTATGGATACTGGGTGTAAACTGGATATTTCTGTGGAGTGTTCTCCTTTATGAATAGGTGCTGTTTGTGACACTTTCCATATTGAAGGGACTGTGGCCTCAGAGAGTGACCTGTTTATTAGGATGATGACTGGATATGCAACTGAGTCAGCAGCGAGTTTCAAGTACTGGGTGTGAGATTGTCTGCTGATGTGGAGCAGGGTTTGAGCTTGAGTAGTAGTTTTTTTTTATTTGAGAGGTTGGTATGGGTTGAAAAGTGAAAGTAGTGTTAAGATATTTTGTTGGTTAATGGTATAGTCATGTGATTGATATGTTTTGGGGGTTGTTAAAGTATTTTTGTTAGTGTGTAGGTTTAGTTGGGGGTGTCCAGAGTTTTTACAGGTGAGTAGGTCTGCTATGGAGTTTATGAAGTGTTTGTTAAATTCCTCTGCGATTTGTGCTCATTTACAGACATTTTTAATTAAAATTAAGTTACATGGGTAGTATATGGATTTTTTTCTTTTTAAATACTGGAAGGTAAATGCAGTACAATATCAGTAACACAGACAAGTGATTTTAAGCAAACAGACAAGCATAAGAGAAAGTTATTAGTTGTATAGGTTTCCATTAGTACCTGTTATGTGGCTGAAGACAAGGGGCAAAGTAGGCTTAAGTAATTAGCTGAGAGGTTTGACTAGGATGTTCTGAATGAACTCTGCAAGGATCTTCTCTTGCATTTGCAAAGCTACTACTTTACACTATCAATTGCCTTCATTTGGTGAGGAGTCTACAGGTACAAGCAATTTATCAGGAAAAGGCTGAAAAATGTGCTCTGAGTGATATGTGCAAATAACATAATTAACAGTTAAAGGGCAACTGGAAAGTAGTTAAGCAAAAAAGTCTGAAATTGTGGGAAGAGTAGTCTTGCAAGTAGTAGCCTTACTACTTCAATGCATTAAATATAACAGTGCACAGTTTAAGGGTAGCTAGTATACTTTTAAAGGTTAAATATTGGAATTTATTGACAGCATGCATATTTTTCACATTTTGGAAGAGAATAGATGTGAAGACAAGAACACGTCCTTTTCTTTTTAAGTGGGAACAGAGGCTCTAATAAGCACTTGCAGCATGATTAAATCCAACTTTAAAATATGTAATGACTGTGGATGCACTTGTCTGTTTGGGAACTGCCCACATACAGAGGGATAAACTGCCTTTTTGAAAAGTGCAAATAGTTTTATGCATTTCCTGCAAGTTAAAATCAGCTAGGAAAGGTCAAAATGTATTTTTTTTTTGGTGGTGTGCTTTTATTGAAGTTGGGGGAAAAAATGACATAAGTTCCAAGAGTTGAGAAGCAGCAACTGCATACAAGATTAGCTTGACAAAGTTTGTGCATAAAAGATGCAAGTTGGAAACATTCAAAAGAACTGTTCGGTATATGTGAAAGTGATATTTTTTGACAAGTGTAAATACTTTAACATTTTCCTTATGATGTAGTAATCCATATACATGATGTATTTATTTTGGCACTGATTGCAGATGCAACTGTTTTATAACTATATGTTTACACAATATTAATAAAGCAATCTTGGCAATCAGTGCTTACATTCAGTTATGGTTTGGTATGTGTTCAGCAGCAAATCCAAGTATCAGAATCATTCTGTTCACTCAACCCCATGTGACACTGCTTATTAACTTTTAAACATGCAAACTGTTTACACCTTAATGTGTGTGTGTGTGTGTGTGTGTGTGTGTGTGTGTGTGTGTGTGTGTGTGTGTGTGTGTGTGTGTGTGTGGTACAGGGATAACCCCTGGCAATGGAAACCTTTGCTCTAGATAACTGTCAGTGAAGTGACACCCCGTCCCCATGAGTAAAAATGGGAAAAGTACTTGTGGATGGAAAGAGGAGATCATGAATTAGTGACCATATTTTATTTACACTCTACAAGTCTTAACTGCACCATTGACTTCTCACATTGTATTGGTGTCTTTTTTAGTAGATAGATACATATATTAGGTACTTGGTTGTGTGCCTGTATACTCTTCAAGCTTAAATTCAAATACACCATCCTATACAGCCCATTTTCTTACTATTAGGTTCTGGTTCTTATCATTAATGGTTCAGTCCTATATTTTTAATCTCTAACTTTTCTTCACCTTTTTCTGAGGGTTTGTCTTAACACCTCAACAATTATATACAAAGGTTAAAATAGCTTGAAAGTGTAAGACTTAGTATATTGGTCATTTTGATTTTAACAAAAGTGGGGGGGGGGCGATTCTCAGAAAAAATAAACTACAGTAAGATTCCAATGGAAACACTACAAACATAATGGTCTAATACACAGTGTACTAATGTACTACACTAATAAACACAGTAATGGTTTACATGGAATTGTAAGGAAAATTATATTAACAAAGACATTTAATAGTGGTGTTCAGTTCATCCAGCATTACAATGACATAGCTTGATCTTGCAGATGGAAGAAAAGGGAGTAAGGGTAGATAGGAGGAAGTGTACGTGTGGGAAGAGGTGGTTGGCATAAATAAGGAAAAGTTGGAATTTAGGGAATTGCAGAAGGGGAGAAATCTGCAGAATAATGGTAGTGATATAGTACAGCCATGTAAGTGAAAGGAAAAAAAGAACTATAGCATATTTGTTGTAACAAGGGGTTACTGGCAGGAGATGAAAATTACACTAGCACATATTAACATTCCTCGTCTTATGGAGCTTTGGAGAATTTGAGGGGAAATATGTTTTCAGCAGGAAATATATATAGATGGGAATAGAACCTGATTTGCAATAGTTAAAATGCATCAGGGGGTCCTGGAAGGGTAAATAAAGCAAGAGCAAATTTCTTAATTATGGCAATATTTGATATGGAATATTAGAATTTAGCAATAGAAACTCATACAAAATTTACAAACTCTATAAGATAAAATAACTTGGTAGATGAAAACACCAGACCGAAGACCACCACTATGCTATAAAACCTTCTTTATTTAAACAGAACAAGATAAGCGCTTTCGCGTACCAAACCTAGTACGCTTCCTCAGATCTACTTTTGCATTGAAAAATCATCACTTATATACAAGAAAAATTAAACTTAACAAGTGCCAATTAACTTAATGGATGTCAATAAATAGTTTAAGGTAGCAGTACAGCTGAAAATGCATCACTCCATAAATACAACTGCATATTCATCAAAGAATTGCTTATTTGATCCTTTAGAGCATGTATATTAAACAAATCTGAATCAATTCATAAGAATATATATAAAAGCAAAAACAAAAACCTACGCAATTTTATATGAAATGTATAAGCAGCGTAAGTGTAAGGTATGTGGTAAAAACAAATAATAAGAGTGTATATGATATAAAAATCATTTAAGTCAGCAGACGAATCTATGCTTTTTGTTATAAGATACCATATATATACAAAGAAAAACACCACAAAAACCGTTCTGATGACATATATCAAACAAAAACAAATACATACATCCAAAACAGACGTCAAAAGTATATGCAAAAGCAACAAACCAAGCACTTCAATATTTCATCATGAATAATGTGTAGAAACTTCAAAAATAGATGGGTATAAATATGAAAACATCTTTCATGTATTAATAAAAATATAAATATATATATATAAATATAGAAAAAAAAAATAAATAAATAAAATACCTTGGCTGTATTAAACAGAAATTGTATTTCACAAGAACGTGTGAAAGCTTTAAAATTCATGCAGTAACTATTAGATCATGCACCAATAAAAAATGCAGGGTAATGATAAAATTAGACACTGGCACTTTCATACTTACCGCTTAGAGAGGAATTTTTGGAATGGATAGTGGATACAAGCTGAGTGCTATTATGGAAGATGCAGACTTTCAGGAGGGATAGTTAATGACCAAAAGCATCCCAAAGAAAAAGACGAATCACAGATAACACTCCAAACTTTTGTTCGGAATAAAAGTTCGACGTGTAATACGTGATTTGTCTTTTTCTTTAGGACGCTTTTGATTCTTAGTATTACTCTGGTTTCAGTTTTGTTGGATAGTTAATGAGTGGGATAGCTGAACATGTAGTCTACAAACATGGTAGAAAGACAGGTGTAAGTAGTAACAGGGATTTAGAGGGGTTGGCAAAGTTTGAATCATTGGATTAGGAGAATCTCACAAAAGGAACTGCAGATTGTTAAAGAGAATGTGGGTAGTGTTTGGAAAATGAGAACACTTTAAAATGGTTGATGCTACACAATTTTTAATATCTCTAGAGAACAAAAACATTTAGCATAATGACAAAAAAACAGGGAATAGAAGGGTTGTAGTCAAACATAGGCATCCTATAAGTATTAGAAATATTTTGGAAATTATGAAATTTGCAAGCAGTGTAGAAAACAAGAAAAGGCACAAAGGGAAATATTTATGGCAAAATGAATTATGCCAAAGGCGAGAAAGATGAAGCTCAACAATTAATGGCCAATATGAAGCTTGAGAAAAAAGGTAATGTATAATCAATAGGAAAGGGCAACAGAAACAGACCTCATTCCTGTGAAAGCTTGGAAGGAAGGAAAAACACAGTTTGGAAGGTTAACAATATTTCAAAATGGAACCATCACCTTGGAAGAAAATTGTAGTAACGTCTACCCAAAAAAAGGTAAAAAAAAATCCTACATCAATATGCATTGTTTATGCAAACTAAGAGAATGGCAAAGGTGTTACCAAAGTTCAGTTCACAGGTATGCATCAGTGTGGCTTTGTGGAAAGGAGACAAACACCTCACAACATTAACAAATGAACAAAGGGGAACTCATAAAATACAGCACTATTATTGCCAAGTCTTTATACAGAGAAAGCACTTGATAAAAACATCTGGCATTTGAGAATGACAATGGTAGCACTTGTATTCCTGGAGAAAACAAGGTTGGTAAGGAAGACATATGAATGGTCAGACGCAAGAATTAAGGTGTAGGTTTCTCTCTGACCAGGTGTGTTTGAAGGAACACAGCAGGGAAGTCCCCTGTCCCTTCTGATATTTGCATTATATTTAGAGTCTTTGGAAAAAAATACAGGATTCACAAATTCAAGGGTAACTGGCATGGTACTCAGAAATTAGCTTTATTTGCAGATGGTTTGTGATAAATCCACAAAAGGGATGTTTGTGCTGCAGACCATTGACAGTTTCATTTTATATTGTCAAAAAATTGAAAAGAAAGACTATAATATTAAACTATGTACCCACAGATGAAGTGGCTCATCAGTCGCCATATTTATGGGTACATAAGATAAAGTGTTTAAGTACACTGATTTAAAAGTATTCTATCGTGGTAACAAAGGAGAAGTGAGAAGAAACTCGATTCATAGATTAGTACTAGGCTAACTGCCCTTGCAGGCCATTTTAAGACTAGCCATTTATCCCATGTGAGAATCAAACTCTGCACCTTGTGTTTAAGGTAAACACCTTAACCATTATGCCAACCTCCCACATACAAAAACTGAGAAATGAAGCTTATAATTATGAATATGGAAAGTAATAAGCAGTGAAAGGGTTTAGCCACCTTAGTTAAAAAAAAAAACTAAACTAAACTATGTATTTTTATTTTAATCAATGGGAGGAAAAGTTATGGATGACAGAGATGAAGGAATTTAGGAGAGGAAGAGGGCAAGTGTTAATTGGGATAAGCTGATTCACCCCATAGAAAGATGTGGTTTCATTACCAGATTTGAAGGCATACTTTAGAGCTACACAGTTAAGCTCAAAATGCACAATTTAAGAAGGTGGTTATAAATCAAAGTGAAAAATGATTATGAAATGGGAAGGGATCATCAAATTCTTCAGAAAAATGCATTTACAAAGTATCAGATAATATAACAGCTAATTCAGTCGGGAGTGGAGAATGGAGATTTTACCAACAGGTATGTCTAGTAGGAATGTAGAACATAGACAAGAGGGCCCTGGAATTTACTGGAAGAAATTAGTTAAGAAACCAAGGTACTGCAAACAAATAGCTCGAGATAGGATATTAGAGTGAGATGAGGTTAAGCAGAAATTTGGACTGCAAGTTACAGACTGCTCTCCCTTTCAGGGAGTGTTAACAGTACAAGCACAGATAAAGGGACGGGACTGTCAAGAGAAAGACCAGCTCTTGTAGAACTTCACTGAGTCTAGAACAAAAACTGCTATTAAAAGGGATAATTAATAGGGCTTAAATAATACTGCATTACAAAGAATCAGAATATCAGAAAAGATTTGGAGAGCCTGGAAAAGCAATTTACAATGGAACAATAAGAAATTTGTAAAGCTATCAAGTATGCAAAGTCCATAAAGTTTGCAGTTTTTGGAGGAAAGTGTTTGCACTGGTATTTTATACCCCAATAGAATTAAGATGATTTTCCTCAGGCTGACAGCTAATGCTGAAGTGTGATAGGAAAGAGATAAACTGTGAATGGTTTTGGAAATATAACCAGCTGGAGCATTTTAAACATTCCCTCCAGTGCAGTCTGATGCACATGTTTGGGGAGTAAATCGTATGTGAGCAAATGATTCTTCTGAGCTGAAACATTGGAACTTAACCACCAAAACATAGTAAGGCCTTACTAAGTTTAATGCTACTGGCTGCCAAACCAAGTAATTACTAAGAAAATAGAATTCAAGATCATAAGCAAGTGTATTTGGAATATTGAATATTATAAAGGAGATACAACTGGAAGTGGCCTCTGTAGAAAAGGAACAGAGTCAATTTCCAAGAAATAAGTGGAATTTGTAGGAATGATATTTGCTGAATTATGCTAAGGAGTGAAGTTACAGGAAAGGAAGGAATTTAGCAACCTGTGTGATGAAGCAAATGAAAAGGTGACTAATCTGTATACTGGGGACAATGCAGACTTACTACAATGTGCTTTAATTTTTATTAGTGTGTCTACCCATGTTACAAATGAAAACATGATTTAATGTATCTTTAAAGGATCCATAATCATTGGAACTAAGGATTAAATCTTAAATCTCAAGTGACACACAAATAAAACATGTTGGAAGGAGAGTTATATTACCTAGTGTCTACCCTATATGTGGATCTAACTAACCCCCCTAACGTAAAACTGAACAAGACATCTTTCGAGATAATATTTGATCACTGATGACCAGCTACAAAGTTATTTTTGGTCTGATCCTGAAGGTGGACATTGGCAAGACGCAAACTCTCTCAACTTAACTTGGTTCAAAACCCATACTTGCTTGAGTAAAGATAAGTACCCCTCCACAGTTCATACTATGTTAAGTGACAAATACATTTCAATAATCATGAGAATTTCTATTCTATACTATAACTACCAGCTAATGAAATTAAACTTCTTTTGTTTCAGCTAGGAGAGACAGACACATTTTAAGTGTGTTCTACAGTACTGGGTCATGTGATTTGGAACAATGCATCTAAAACATCAAAGTGGCATGTCAAGAGCATAATACTGACACCCATCCCTTTCATGTTATTAATGATTTTAATGCAGCCATCTTGAGCTAGAAGATGAAGGTGTAGTACTGAAGTTAGGTGTGCTCACACTGATTTAGGAGACTACTCAGATCATATCTCTCTGAAACTGTCTGAAAACAAACTATCCAGAACCATTTTGTTTGGGTAAAAATGGAAAACTGTAGGAATATGGCACCATTTTCTTAGAAACAACATTAGACAGTAATAAAAAAATTAATGTTAATTTATATTGGTGAAGAACAGGCAAATTCTACTCATGGATACTACCCCTCCAATCCTGTAATGAAAGGAATCATTGACAACATAGCTACTGCTTTCTCAAATGTAACAAGGCTCATTGTTAGGAAATTACTAGAGAACTCTTTTGCCAAAGTATCTTAATATACTACCAGGAGAATGCTAAATTTCTGTGTCAACATGTCAGAAGTGCTGCTTCCACTATAATTCTTGGACAGGCAACAAATGGAACTCCTCCTGTAATGCAACTCTCTCCAAAATGTTTTTGCAGGTGGCTGTTGGTGGGATAGCACTACCTTATTGATTATATTACATCACACACTGCATACAGCTCACTCTGAGAATATAGAAAATATTAAAATATACCCATAACCTCTTTTCCCATTTTTGCACATAGGGACGGGGCTGGGAGTGCCTTTTTTGTGGAGTTTGCATGTCTTCCCTGCATTCTTGTGGGTTTCCTCCAGGTGCTCCAGTTCCTACCACATTACAAAGACGTGTTTGGAGCGTTTCTCCCCAGGCCTCCATTGAAAATTGGCTTGTTCCAAGTTAGACTGTCCTGATAAACAAATGTTAGATAAATAAATAAATAAATAAATAAATAAATAAATAAATAATATGCCCCCTTGCAGGTATGAATGTGAATAAAAGGATTACATTGCAAAAAGGAGAGGAAACAGAAATTCATAAGAGCACACCATTCAAAAACAAGCATGAACAGAGTTCATTTGAGTAACTATACAAGTTATAAATGATATATTTGATTACAAGTCTTAAAATGAGATGTTAAATTTCTCAGTAGTGAAATTTTACAGAAAAAAAAGTCATTGGAGTAGGGCTGCTAATGTACTACAGACAGCATAGCCCTATCCTGTCACTCAGTGATGTTTCTCTAGATTATTCCAGAAGAATACCTTATTTTTTTTTATTTTCCCTAAATGTGAATCAATCTGAGCTGAAAAAGTATGCTGGGTACAAAAGGATTTTGCCTGTATGCCCTTCCATATTGTTACAAATGCAGGTTAGTGGAGGTCTGTGCTGTAACTCATTGCTTAAACTACTGACAAAATATATAGGAAACAGATTCAAAGATTAGAAAACCAGGAAAATAAAAATAAATTATTTGCACACTAGATTTATAGCAAATGGTAGTACTGTCAAAAACATTCATTTATAATCTTGATTAAATTACAAATGTGCATTTGAGGGTGGGACCCTCCAACTACAATAGTCCCTGAACACCTTTCAGAAATGTCAGAAAACCCTTTTGCATCAGGGTAATCTGCAACATGGCTGCTTATGGCTTTTATTCAGACTTTTCCACCAGCAGCAGTGTGAATATGAAGTAGTTTCATAAAATTAAAATTGTTCTTAAAATATTTTGTAATAAGTTGAAGCTTTTCTCCCTGGGCCTCTGCTGAAAATGGGCTTCTACCCAGTTGGACTTTCCCAGTAATCAAATGTCAGTAAATAAACAAAGACCCCCACCCCATCCAAAATGAACAGTCTTGGTTTGGTCAGTGAGAACAATCCTTTAAAGCACCAATTCTGCATATTTTAACAAGATCTGACTTTCCATATGGACTTGAACAAAAGTGCACAGCCATTCCTTTGAGTAAAGGAATCATGCCAGTGCCAAAAAGAATCCAAGTTACCTAGGTAACTGTCAAGCCTTAGCCCCCTTCTCTCTGAACTGAGTTGGTTGCTTATTCTTTAAGATTTGTAATATATATTCATGTATACAGCAACACTGAGCACAAATTTGTCCAACTCTTGTACAAAAAATCTGCAATATGAAAAAATGTGCCTAATCTTATGATTATCGGTCTCCCCATCCACATAAAAGAAAGTTCATCCCTATCCATATGGAAAACAGAAACTTTACCCAGGACTGCCCCCTGTACTACTAATGGACAGAGGCAGCTCCTAAATGCTTTATCACATGCATGGGTCCCCTCAGACTATCTATGGTATGATCAGTTATTCTCATTAGGGATAATATATAAATATCGACCATGGGATGGGAAAGCTTAATCTCTATGGAAATGGGAAGGTTAGTTCAAGCACAAAGAATAATTGGCAAGGCTTAAAATGGCCTACAGGGGCAGCTAGCCTAGTACTTACGTATGAACCTAAGTGATGCAAGGAAGCTTTGAGAGACATTTTTCACTCATCAATATGGCACAGTAGGATAAAATATGAAATGTTATTAAGGACATCACTTAAAGATGACTTGAAAATCAAAGGAATTGAATACGTTGTAGGTTTATTTATTACTTAACCTGTTATTACATTGAGGTTACATAAAATGGATTGTGATCAACACTGAATGTTCAAATCTAACTTAATTTGGTTTTGCATTTCAAACAGAAAAATTGAAGGTCATAATGCATCCCAGAGAAAGGAAAGTTACATTTTCTGCCTAGACTACACTGCTTATTGCTTGGCTGTGCACCTTAGATGCTAAAGGAACTATTGTCAGATGTACTCGTACAATAGTGTTTCACACTCTAAGGGGGATAACAGCTAGTGTGAGCTAAGCTTTATGTACATTAGAATTCACTTTTATACTCAGTTTATTAAGAAATGTTTGGTTTGTTAAACCCACAATAACAAAACCAGAATAACTACAAATATTTCTCATGCACGCAATGTATACAAGTACAGCAACCATAAATTTTAAGAACAGCAGATATCCTATGTAAACAGCTGGCACTGTAGGCTCAAAGCTTCAGTTACCAGCTCCCAAAACAGTAACAATGCTCTAACTATTCTGGCTATTTTCCATTTCTTCTATCTAAAAGGTAACAAGCCTTCCTCAAGTATTGGTTGCTGTATTTTAGTGCTGTTGTTATTTGCTCACAGTCTCAACTTTCTTAAGTTTCACTGTACTTGCTATGGTTAGCATATCACAACTGTTCTTTTTTCCCCACTTATATCTTGTGACTCAAGCATATATCTGACAGTTTCCAGAACAGTTTACCCATGATGCCAGTTCCATACTGTAATTCTAGGATTCAAATATAAACCTCCAGAATAATGGAAAAGTAAACTACAAGAGAACAAATGGCAAACATTACTATTCACTTTTAAAGTTGTTTTTGGAAGAATAAGCAACTTGGCACCACCCCTCTCCCAAGGAACAGCAATTTCTCCACACCTTCCAAGTGTATACATACCAATGCAAAAATTCAGCAAACCTCTGAGAGAAGGGAATAGTCAGAAATAGCAATCTTAGTCAGTATTTTCACTCAGTCTTGCTATTCTGGAACTCGCACTAACAAGACATGGAATATGAAATGGTTAACACACAACTGTGCTTGACTAATTTGTATGGACTTTAATAATCAATTGGTTAAATGTCAGGTGTCATTTCAGGGGGATCCAGTATGAGTAATAATGGAGAGAGATGTCAGACCATCTTAGAATGGCCTGCACCTCTCATTTCAAGGGTTTGACATAATAGCTAAAGCCTCTGCTGCCTTTTTTAGGTAGAGTGAAGTTGGACATTCCAATGTAACAAATCAGCCCAAAAATCAGATCCCATTATGGTGGCTCTCCTCAAAACCAGAACTCTAAGCCATGAATTGCCTGATTAAACACTCTTGCATTTGGAAAGCATCCATGTCTGCAGAGTTATTGAAACATGGTTTAAATGTAAAGACTGCACTCTATATATTGGTTGTGCACTTTGCATAGGTTCATAGGTTCATACTAGGCTATCTGCCCTAGGGCATTTATAAGCCTATCCAGAGTGTGTTTGGCTTTCGCCACCCATTTTAAATTAATTTTGTTATGCCCTTTTTTGAGGTTAGTATACTGTGCCTCTGTCTAACAGTGATACAGAAGTGATACCCAGGGTAAACCTACGATCTCAAAATTCAAAAAATTAACTTGGTGTTCCTCCTTCATTTACTACACAGCAAAATAAACAAATTTAGTAGGTCTAAAAAACATTTTAGAGATCAAAAGAATTACAAAAAATTGAAAACTACTGTCAGGTACACTAAAACAGCCCATAAACTTTGTCTGGCTTCCGAATTCATGTTAGAAAACTAAAGAATGCCTTCCATGGCAAGGACTTGCTCATAAAATAATCCTTTTATTTTGACCCAACAGACATTGCCAATATCCTTGCAAACAAATTCAGTGCCTACTTCCTTTCCAAAACTTGTATCCAGAACCTCAAACATCTGAATATTTCTCCCCCAATTATCTCTAAGTTTCATTTATTGAAATAATTAAGCAAGATAAGATAAAAGGCTGGAAAATTAACTTTATTTAGCTGTTCAGATTAACTGATAAAATTACAAAAAAATAGGATTGAAAAAGAAAAGGCAGAGTATGAGGCTTCTCAAAAAGATAAGTTTAAAATAGTACAATTAGAAGACAGAGCACAAAGAAAAACAGACCCCGGGATTCATGAACCTTGCACCAGGCGCACGCATAGCGTAGGTGTTACAATGCCAAATATGGCCGCTGAGCGATACAGGTACGATCCAATCCCACGTGCACTACCGGCGTGCACCGGATCTGCGCCGCCCCCGGCGTAGGTATGCTAAACACCCCATGTGCGGTGTTGCACCATGCAAATGAAGGCATATAGCGATCCACGAAGTGGCACAGGCGTAGATAGCCAGGCAATGTAAACCAAAAAAAACGGTTTACATTTTCCCAAACATAACATAGGAGTAGCGGAAGGCTGTCAGCATCAGGTATCACACTGTTACCATATGCCAATGGTGAAACACACAGAGAATGTCAAAAGAAAACATGCACAACATGTAAATAATAACATAAATGGTATGTCCACAGAAACTCACAGCAGAACCCCAGGACATGTTTGCGGAAGGTGCAAAACAATGAAATAATATGACAATGTTATAAAACAGCAGCGTAATACACATCAGCTTCACAGCCACAATACACCATGGTATGCATGGAAAGCCACAACCATGGTGCAAGGGTTGTCAAGGACTCGCGGCAGTGTTCGGCGTGGTAACTATGAATTAGTAGTCAATGCCATGCAAATGAGGCAGATAATACTGAATCGCAAAACCCCCACGGTAAGGCTGTACCAAATGGTGCAGTGGTAATACACCGAGGAGTGGCTCAGAGGAATACATGTCACCTGCAGAGGGTGTGCCACTGTAGGAGGAAGCACATTGGAGCTCAGCAAACCTGGGCTGTACATTGCACATCACAGCTGCAGGACCGGGTGTGGGGAAATAGTTGAGCTGAGAGCACACAATGCGCGCAGAGGGATGTGCACGAGGATGACTACGTTCCTTAACCCAGTCATGTGACGCCCGCAAATAACATCAGAAACAGGAAGGTGATGTTGAGAATATGAGGAAATGCGGAAGAAGTGTAATTGGAGTAATAATGAGCAATCAACACTAATCAACCCACGAAGGCCAATCTGCGGCAGCTGACAACTCTGCATGCAGAAACCTGCAAAACGGGATAGGGGAGGCATATGAATGCAAAGAAAGTAGGGAGGTAGCAGATTGCAAAGACTGAAGACCTGACACAGCAGAGCCAAGCAGACAGGCAGCACAATGGCAGCGGCACACAAAACGCACGATATGCCATGTCCCAGAAACTACACATGACAGGGCTCTGCAGGATGCATGCCAGGAAATAGTAGGTGCAATGTGCAGAAATAGTAAGGGAAGGTCAAAAGGTAATCCATTGCAGGCAAGAGTAATGCAACACCAAAGGCAACAGCGTTGCAGTGCCAACGGTAAAACACGGAAGATAATCCCCAGATACGGCCGCACAGACACACCCTATGACATCACCGGGTGTACAGCACAATAGTATAAAGTGTGAATGCACACAACACACAGCCGTGTATTCCCAAATGCCGCACCATAGGTGTAAACACATGGGGAACTTTTAAAATGTACATGTTGGGTGCTGCCGTGGCCGTGATCCATCAGCATGTGTTAGAGACAGACGGTGTTGTGGAGGAGGGTGCCGACAGCTACCGTAGGCCTCAGAGGAGAAGGAGAGTGTTCAGACCAAGGGTAACCTACCAGGGGCTACAAGACCTGGAGATAGTAGAGCATTACAGGGTGGATAGGGACACGTTACAGCAAATAGTGGAGCTGTGCCGGCCATGCCTGAGAACAAGAAACAACAGATGGGAGCCCATCCCAGTGGACACAAAGGTATGTGTAAGCTTGCGAATACTGGCCACAGGTACCTTTCAAAGGCCAACTGGCGATATAATGGGCATCTCACAGGCATCAGCATCCAGGGTACTACACCAGTTTCTGGATGCCATGTTACCACATGCCAATGAGCATATATACTTCCCCAGATCTCAGGAGGGGTTGGCTAGCAATATGCGCCACTTCCACCGTGTGGCACAATACCCAGAGGTACTGGGTGCGATAGACTGTACGCACATACAAATCAAGTCACCACCTGGGGAGCAGGGTAGACGCTACATAAACCGCAAGGGATTCCCCTCCATCAATTGCCAGGTCGTGTGCAATGCGCAGGGCATTATCATGGATGTGTGTGCTGGCAGCCCTGGAAGCTACCATGACTCCCATATCTGGTTTGCCTCACAGCTGTACCAGGTATTCGCCAGGGGGACATCCCACAAGGCCACCTTGTGGGGGATGCTGGCTATGCACTGGAGCCGTGGATGATGACTCCCATCAGAAATGCACACACACACATGCAAGAACGCCATAATGAGGCACACGCACAAACCAGAATAATCATAGAGCGTGTGTTTGGGATGCTGAAATCATGGTTCCGGTGCTTGGATACATCCGGTGGAGCCCTGCAGTACTCTCCAGGCACATATGCCCACATATTCATAGTATGTGCCATGCTACATAATATGATCCTGCAGAAGCAGCTGCTGCAGGGACATAATGGTGAAGGGCCACAAAGCCCACCACAACTGCCAAGGCCAGTCCAGGCACAGAGGGTTCAGGACCATGAACACACTGTGCCAGCCCCAGTAGGCAGACGGAGGCGTACCCAATATGCCTATGCCCTGGCAAAGAGGGAACGATAGCACATACTCTGACAGCGTAGGCCCCATGGACTGACACCTCTACCTGCACACACGGTGAAATGGATGGCACACAAACATGACCACCCGTAAAGTGTACCGTATGGGTGGCCCCATGTGTGACTCCAACATAGGCAGCCCCCAAACACTGTACACCCAACAGCCAGTGGGGCATGGAACGCCAACACCTGAACAGCTCGCGGGTCCTACAGCAGATGGCGTTGCTTTATGCTGCCACGTCGCAAGGTGTATACATATAAACATGTATATATGTGCATATACATATATGTAGATAGATATAATTACATATATAGAAATATATGTACACATATACATATAAGTACTACAGTTAAGACAGGAATCAGAGGGATGTAAGGTGATTGAGATGTAACACGCGATATCTGTACATAGTATACATAGTGAAATGTCAACCTGAGCATCCGGGAGGTTTAACAGAAGAGGATACCGCCAACCATGGAAAGGGCAACATACCGAAATGCATAACCGCGAGTCGGAATGATCGCCAGGCCACAGTACTGTAACAGTACATGCGCGGGTAATAGTATGATGATATGAGGGGGGAGGTAGACACCGCCGCCGGTGTCACGGCCCACGCAGGTACTGTGTGCAACCATCCCCGTGAGTGCCGTAGTATGTGTATGTGTGCGGTGAGGGTGCCGTTTGTGTCGCTGTGCGAGTGTAATGTGTGTGTCTCCGTAATATGTGTATGTTGGTGCCATGTTAGAGGCAGAGTGGAATAATATGTGTAGGCATACGGTACATTAGCCACAGGCATATGTACACCAGTAGTCCCAAAGTAGTAGTGAGAGCCCCACCCTGGCTAGGCGTGTGGCGACGTAGAATGATACAAAGTGACAATGTCCCAGATTGTAGCACAGGAATATACCCCACAGGAAATGGAAAGGATGTATGTACTACTCATGCCCGTATGTATGACACCAATATGCTAATTGCAAAATGATACATCGGCAAAATCACACAGCAATAGGTATGTACCGCGGAAATACGTATTTGCTACCCCAGTACTGACCATGGCCACGTATCGGCCCGTAAACACCGCTGTGTGTTCTACAAGTGTCAAACAAGCAATCCCCACCTGAATAGGTGGCAACCACTGGCAAACAGGCCATCCCAAGAACAGGACCACAATGACTGTAAATATCTGGGACAGAATGACAAGGGATAGTCGTCACGTACAAACAACCGCTGATATACCACAGATGTGATGGAGGAATACATGCATGAAGCACACACGCAGGCGATACCAACAACACATGACAACAACACAACCTACACTCCCATACCAACAGACAATTAACTGTCAACTCTCCAGGCAGGGATGGTGCACACAGACAACCATACCCTGTATGTAGAGATGCAAGGCCCACAACCCGTATCCGTCACCTACAACCGCCGATATCCCCCATCGTACATATTAAAGGGATACAAGCCGTAATAGCAGCACAAACATACAGGCAGTCAATGACGTCTGCATAACCGCAACATCTCACGTGGGAAACACAATCAAAGGCAGATGCATACTTGCATGCGTTGTTTAAAGGTATACAACAGCCATGTTACACATCCGAATGCAAAATGCCATCAACAGATGTCGTCAGGACAGGGACACCCACATGTTGAACAAAATACTATACCCAACACACACAATCCACGGCTAACACCACTGCAAAATGTACCTGTCGCCACACATAGCAGCTGCAGTTACACATAACATAACACAATACAGACCATCTCCACAAAGGTAGGGCAAATAGCCAACGCCCAGGTGAGGAATCCAACCATACCCCAGTTACGACGCGTAATGTCCGAATGGAGTAGATGCACAGGTGATATGCGCACAATTACTCACTGAGGAACATCAATTGGTGGGATGAACCCACATGTTGCAGGTATCGACGGATATAAGGATGACTCCCAGGATATTCAAACCGTATGCTCATACTGAACCAGAAGTGTACAACCGAAAGAGTAATAAAAAGGAAAACCGATACACGGAACAAAACACGGAACGAAACACCGACAAGGTATGTAGAACACACAATATGTACGTGTGTATAACGCATGATGTGTATGATGAAGCTGTACTGTATGGGAATGGTGTTTGTAAGTAATGACACTTGTCCATAATGCAGAGAGTGGTGAAAGGTGGTTATGTAGTGCTATCCTGCTGAGCATACCAACGACTGTGGACACCGTGTGCACAGCAGTGGGACATCATGTACACAGCCAAGACACCACAAGGGCTGCCACAGGGGGGCGTTAGAGAGAACAATGCCAGACCACACGCCGATGCTGGCAGTGGATGTCCAACAAGAAAGTGCCATAGCAGGGGATAGGATATGTATGTATACTGTCACAGCACACATGTGTATGGGCATATACCGTCGATGTCATACATAATGTGCGGCCGACGTGCACGTATGCCTTGCAGTAGGGGATACTATGTCAACTATGTGTAATGTAAAGCTGTCATGTTGGATATGACAGACATTATACACAGTATCACAGGCATATCATGCATAATGGAGGTATTGCCTATTGGTATGTACAATAACAGGATACATATGGCCTGTAGGTATGGGACAGAGTAGTAGCATCATAGCCATCTGAAATGGAAGGTACACCAAGTAACCATGCCCAAAGAATCTGTGGCAGGTGCATTGTGGGCAACAATGAAGTCTGGCAGGTCCATGTGTAAACACATGTGCAGTGTACACAGTAGTGTCACCTCCCCATGGTAGTGTCCTGTGAACAGCAGAGGCGGGTGTCAACTGCATGTCTACACAGTACCGCTGCTGTGGTGGTACCATGACTACGTGTCACTCAAACAGCAAGGGAGGTATCACATGAACAGTGCCACTGTGTGTCCCTGTGGGATGTGCACAGGACCTATGTTCCACAGCATGGTGTGTGTTGTGTCTGCAGAAGTAACACAGAAGCCCAGCCCATGCAGTGTGGCATGTGTGCACATATCCATGAGCAGTCCGTTCACACTGCCCACCGCAATTGTCATGTATGAGGAGTATATGCATCAGTAATGCGGAGGACATGGTCCGTGTCAGAGCAGAAGACACCCCTGTGTATGTGGTATGCAGATGTGTACAGATGTGTTTTCCGTCTGTCAGCCACATATGTAAACCGTCTGAGCCTGGTACACATCGTGGCATGACAATGCTGTGCCATGTAAAGTTGTATCCGTTGTGGAAGGTACACCATAAATGTGGTATTGTACCCTTGACCGTGTGTAGATGTGTGTATTCCACAGGTACAATGGCTACCTATGTACCAGCATCACACACAGTACAGATAGGTGTGGCCCTGCAGAAGTGTATCCATGCCACAGTGGAATACGGTAACCACAGGATCGTGTGGGGCATATGTGTGTACAGCAACCATGTACAATGTGATATGTATGTACGGGGCCAGTATCCATGTGATAGTCAGTGGGTGAATGTTGCTATGCAAAGGTGATGTGCATGCACCATGTGTCATGCATCCTGATGCCATGACACCCACATGATGTATCCACCACACTGACACCCGTATGGTCATTATCGGTATGAGCTGGTGGAGCTATAATGGCGCCAGGTATGTAGGTGTGGGATATCTAGGCATGGACAGTACTCTGTGACAGCATGTTGTGTATGTAAGCAAATAGTGAACATGAGGGGCCCCATGACTGAGGACTGTGTAATGCCATATGTACCTGACATGTAGTAGGTACTATGATATGCTTGCACCACTGTGTGTTCTGTCCATGAGTCATATAGCCTAACATCCTGAGACACAGGGTATGATGTGCAGGTGGATGTGTACGTTGCCAATACCAGAACGTGGAATGGTGCTGAAGGGCAATGTGAGGACGTCTGATGTGTTGGCCTCTGTACCACCCCAACCACCCATGCAACAGTATGACAGGTGGCCAGCATGTGTATGTGGCATGCTGTGGCACACACAAGCCCAACAAGGGTGCCAGGAAAGGCATGGAGGCCATCAATGTGTGCGTGAAGCATGTTCGTGAGGATGTGCCCCAGTGCCATTCAGAACGGTCCAGTCATGGGTGTATGAATGCAGTCCCACACGTGCAATGCAGTGCCACCCATGGGTAGTGCAAGAGATGCAGCTGTGCGGCGGTCAAGGTACACAATGTCCGACAACAGGCTAGCAGTGAATATAGTGGGCTGGTGCGGAGACACATACCAAACAGGTTGGTGGGACATAACAGCTAGGGACATCGGAAGGTGACATCGGGCCAGTGTCCCAGGACATAACGTGTGCATGTCAGTACCATGTATGTGTCCACAGGGACACTACGATGTCCATGTATTAATTGCGACCCTGTAGTGAGTGAGAGTGTGTATTGTTGGTAAGTACACCATCGCCTGGCACGTTGCCAACATTATCTCGGTCTGCAATGCCTGGGTGACTATTGTATGTGACATTGAATGTGGATGTAGCCAAACAACACAGACATACCACCACACTGCCTGAGGCCCCACACTGCAATGTGCGGCAGTCATGTGTAGGTAGCTAGCCTTGGAGCATGTGATGGACCTCGAGGACCCACCATGGCTGACAAGTGATGCACCCCACACATGTGAATATACACCACCGTGCAACAGCCTGCACATGTGCTCGTACATCAGATGTGCATGGAACATGACCACCACCGTGGCGTCTGTGAAAAGGTCAGTACCTCCATGTCTCTGTGTGGAATAGCATGGTCCCTACCATTGTGTACATGCTACGGAAGTGCACTGTGGTATGTGTCAGCATATGTATGTACACTGTCCATCTGCCGGGGTGTCATGCCATTAACAACTGCTGTCAGCAGACGTCAGTAGTACTGGCTGTAGTACACATGTTCCGTGTATGCTGCGATGGGTGTGTTTCCAGGGTGTGGCTAGCAGTGCTGTGAAGCATATGTGTTCATCCACCAAAAGGGGGATAACCCCAGGTGCAACACACCAGACACGTGGAGGTATTGTGCATGCTGAGGGTAGTGTAGGTATGGTATGTGTTGTGTAATGTGTCAGCCAGCTGGGTGGAGTGCATGCCTCAAGCATGTGTAGGTACATGGGTGTCTATTCTAGGGAAGTGTCGGTTGCTGTCAGCACATGGCAGTATCAGCTGTCTGAGGCCCAATGTACAGTATAACAACACAGACAGCATGTAACCTGTGGTGTACAATGTCAACTCTGTTGCGTGTTACAATGTGTCTAGCGGTCACAAACATGGGTATCTGCACATTGAGCACTTATGATGCATTGTGTTCGGCAACTATCCAGGATGTGTGCAAAACACTGTGTGATGTGGGATCCCCTCACCTGTGGGTGTTGCAGTCCAGGTATGTGCCTGGGAGGTACGATCTGTGTACAATCCATACTCACAGGCATGCTGCGCAGAGCATGGAGGCAGGTCCCAGTCACTGCAGATAAATGTGAGTGGTGCAATAGTGTGTGTGTGCCTTGCTTGTGTGCAGCACAGTGGAAGATGCAAGCATTGTCCCACATGACCCCATGCTGTGCCTGCCTGTTACAGCCCTGCTGGAGACAGTTATGTGACACCGCCACAGAGGTAGTATAGCATGTGAAGATGTACATGTGTGCTCCACACCCCAGGCAGATGGCTGCAGGTCATGTGTGCCACAGCAGTGTGGTCGACCAGGACTGTCATAGCGGTCAGATACCACATGCCTGTATAAGTACAGTATGAGCATAGGCAACAGTTGCAGTGACACAGTAGGTCAATGTACAGTGTCCCTGTGTTCAGACCACTGCCTACTGTGCACTTGGCTAGACACACACCCAGAGGGTGAATACACCAGTGAGCCATCACATGTCCCAGTACATGTAGCCTGTGTAATGCCATCACAGAGTGGTCACAATAACACGTTGTATGAGAGATATATTGTACCAGGTGATGTGTCATGTGTGCATATGTTGAGTTGCACAGCTGTTCACATGTCCGCAACATATCAGTGCATGATGCCTAGTGTAACATGATGGGTGGAACTGCACTGTGATCCACAACAGGGTCATCCAAGACAGGTGTGTTGTGAATGGTGTAACCCATGGTTCCGCAGGATATACACCGGTGCTGTTGGCTGCCATGCTGGGGGCCACCAGTGGTGCCTACAGTGGTCATACAGACATACTGCACACATTGTTCTGGCAGGAATGTCCATTGTTGTAGATGATGTGTTACTACGTGAAGGTAGGTGTGTGTTGGGAATGTTACCCATCCAGATGTGACCATCATGTGCAGTTATGGTTGTCGACAGCATCACACCCATCCACAGCTGTCAGCACCCTGTCCCCAGAATGGGTATCAGATGCCCTCGTACTGTGTGACTAATGTGCAGATGGCGGAACACCTACTACTGGCTGGCTAACAGTGTCATCTAGGAAGGCTATGTGATGGCTGGAATACGCCGTTCTAATGTATAATGATGGTATCCCAATGAAGTACATGGAATCACATATAGTAAGCCATGGCTGGCATGTAAACCATGTACAACAATGACTGTGTGACAGACACAAACAATGCGGAGCCATGTTGAACATGCACCCGTGAGAACACCAAATGAGGTATGTTGCACGTATCGATGTACAACTGTCAGCTATGGGCACAGCATGGATGCAGATGCACATCCCCCACAGGCAGTACCACTCCATGTTGGTAGGGGGGCATTGCATGAGTACATGTGACAGTTGCTGTACCGCCACATGTACTGCATATCCGTCATATAGGGTTAGCAGTGGTACGTGCCTGTCGGACATGCCTGTACATATGACCATGTCCCACAGGATATGTGTTATGTGTGTACAACACCTGTTGTACCATCATCAAGCTGTGAAGTGTATGGCTGCCAGTGTACCTGTGTGACATGTTGTGCAATGGGTGCAAAGGTACGCAGTAGCGCATTGCATGCCCACATGTCCCACACAGGTGCATAGCCTGAACATACAATACAAAGAGGGTGTTGGATAATAGCAACCCACAAGAGGTGATGGGTATGGGTGGCAACCCACTACCACCTGTCCGGGTAAGGTGTGCATGTCCATGACACATTAGCACCTGAGATGTTAGCAGTACAGCTGTACAGGGTGGCATGCATATTCGATCGCTAATACCCTTGCATGTTCCACCACTGGCCTGTTGACAGACAGACACCAACACAATGTGCAGCATTGACATGTGCACAGCACATCACCGCTGGCTACAGTAGAACAGGTTTACTGTGTAGACACGTGCACAGAACATCTGCGCCAGCCACAGTCAAACACGGTATGTGTTGAACCCCACCATCATTGTAGCCCATGCCACAGACAGATGTTCATGCATCTGTGTATGTACGGCTGGAAATGTCCCTGGCCTAGCAGTATAGCTGTGTCAGTGTTGCGAACAACATACTGAATGGGCTGGGTGTGTGAGGTGTGCGTCATACGTGTATGGTCCAATGGATGATACCATCAGTGCCCCCCCTATGTGAACATCCCTGTCCCCATAAATGGATACCTATGCTGTGCCCAACACCATGGTCCCTGTGGGAGGGATGGTGCTGTGTGGTGCACCTGCTGACATGGCGGTGGCAGCAGGCACTGGATGTAGACATATGTGGTACCCATATCAGGCCAGGGTACCATCCATGTGCACGGGATATCATTGTGCGGGCACATACAGCACTGTGTTGAACAATATCACAGCACATAGCATCTGTCAGGGGTAATGTGTATGCATGGATATGCGATACCAGCATGCACCATACACACCCCCACCAAGCAGCATGCTGCCTACCTTGCAGAAGGCCATTGTCCACACCATGCTGATAGACATGTGTAATGTCCATATACACATAGCAATGACATATGGAATGGACAGCCACCCTCCCAATACCAGTACCCCCCAGGTGGGACACATCCCTGTGTCATGTATGTGACATACCCTGCCATACCATGCAGCCCTGTCCAGCAAGGCTGCACGTGCCATCACAGTCATACATGGTGCAATGGCTAAATGGCACTTGCACTATCAACTGTCCAGAGCAGTAATGTGGCACTGATGCACCTTGTGGTGTCACAGGTGCTGTGTGTTGGCGTGTACAACGTGCGCATGCACATGCTATGTATGACCATCCCTGCTAATGTCATATGATTACACAATGTCCCATGTGTATCACATGTGCAATACAGGTGAGCCATGGCAGGTTGTCCAACACCTGTACAGTGCTGTGCAGATGTACATGGCACAACACATGCATGTACAGGTGTCCACGTGTATGTGTGCAGTGCCACCGCTGATGTCCATAATGGCTGCGTCTGTGATGCCTAGCGACATATACACAGCATCTAGGTGAACAGTAGAACTGTGTGCACATCGGGACATGTGCCAACTGGTATGAACACAGGTGCAGGAAGGTACACATGTCCACAGCTGGTTACCATCAACATGGTGTGTGTACAGTGTGATGAGTTGACACACAGATATGATATGATACCCGCTGCCTAACGGTGTGACAGCAACACGTCAGCTGTGTCAGTGCCATGATGCATCACAGAGATTACTGTGCAGATGTCGTACATGTCATAGCAATGTATGTCCAGCGGTATGCCAGTACATCAGTGTAAATGTGACCTGTCACCATCATTATGTCTTACAGATAATGCCTCGTTCACGGCTGCCAGCCTTCAGCCGCCAGGAGGATGACGTAATCATACCGTTGCTCCATGACAACTATGACCTGCTATTCAGCCATGTTCCACAGCAAGCGCAGCAGCGGGATGACCTGTGGCAGGATATGCGCAGGAGGGTGAACGACGTGGGTGGCAACAACTGCACCTACCAGCAGATACGCTGACACTGCATGGACCTAATACAGCACGTGAAACAGCATGCCGCAGCAATCACCAGAGAACAAGGTGGAACAGGTGGTGGGCCACCAACCCAGCCCCCACTCACACACACGGAGGAGCTCCTGGCCAGTCTGGGGACACCCAGGGAACATCATGCAGAAACACTAGCTGCCATCATGGAGGTGGGTGTCTCCCAACCAACGAGCCTGGAGCTGCCTGGTAAGTCAGTCTTGCATATGTGTATGATATCTGCCGTAGGTGTGGGTGTCACAGTACACCACGTAAAGTACCAACACATGCCAGGTATATGGCCACACAAGCCGCATACTACAGCATGCTACGTTGTGTTTGCAGACGTGTGCATACCACATGCTATCACACAGGTACATGATGTGACATGCACAGTGCTTACTGTGGCTACAGTCATGGATAATGTTTATACTGTTGTGTCGCCCCTATACAGGTACCTCTGGCGTGTTGCACAGCCATGGGTCTGTCGCAGGTGAGACTGTTGTTAGTAACAGGCATGTTACAGTGTATAGATATTCGCCATGTGGCCAGGTATAACACGCACACCTGGGTTCTGCTCCAGTCACGGTATACAGGTTGCACCACCAGACACACACGCCACTCATGTACAGTAGATACAACCGTTCATATACACCGGCATGAAACCACAGTACCTGTCAGTGTGATATGTGCAGTCAGCTATGCATACAATGGTGGAGGTGTTCTACAATGGATGCATATGTAGTATGCATTGAATGCCATTTGTGGCATGCACACAGTACCACATAGTGAGCTGTGATCTGGCCAGCACACAGGTGTTACCAATGTGACATATGCCCCTGCATTGTGTGCACACGTTGTGACATGGCACATGACATGTCCCACGCACGTGGTGTTCTGTCTGCAATATTGTCACACCATGACATGACCTACGCCCGACATAGCAAACATCCACACTGTTGTCTGCATAGCCCTCAGGATTGTGACACCTCCGACTTGTATGGGTGTATGTCACATGGGCCACCACAGGGATGTGTACACAATGCCCATCACACACAATTGTCCATGACCCAGTCAAACATGGCCATGGGTGATAGCCACAGGCATGTTGCCACACAGTACGTCTGGAGTGGATAGACACCGTTGCACATTGTCCGCACATAGTGTGATCATAGCTGTAGTGGACCACCTGTACATTTGATGTGGTACACCAGACAACCGGAATGCCTGTCTGCAGCCACCGGAGGTGCCACCAATGTCTACCATATACGTGCTGTGGAACAGCATGACTGTGTTGCAGACATGGCAATGCAATACGTCCATGTTATGCATCGCACAGAAACATACCTGTGTCCTGCTGCCATGCAGTGGCACAGTGCCTGTACTCCCCACTGTATAGCTATGTACACGGCGCACACCAACCACACCTGCACAGACATCTTTGTTACACATGCATTCTATCTGTAGCCTGTACACATAACACTGCACTGTGACGTTCAGTATGATGCGGTGCTTGTGGTGGGACACCATTGTCACATGTCCACATGTTATTGCACATGTCGGCGGAGTACATGTCAAAGTGACGCCAGCCATGTGTACTGTTAACCTGCCTGTGGCCACACAGTGTATCACAGTGATGCATGCAAACTACCATGAATGTGTGTACTGCATGCCTACTGAAATGACACCTGCTTGATGTAGTGTGCACCCCAGGGCAGTATGCATACTACCACTATTAATGTCTGGCCTGCATTCTCTGAGCTGTGGTGTGGGAATGCTGCATGCCATCTGCAATATCACATGCATGATGTCTGCATGTGTGTGTGTCTGCATGTGTGTGTCAGCGTGTGTGTGTGTCTGCATGTGTGTGTCTGTGTGTGTGTGTCTGTGTGCATGTGTGTGCATGTGTGTGTCTGCGTGCGTGTGTGTGTCTGTGTGTGTGTGTGTGTGTGTGTGTGTGTGTGTGTCTGCGTGTGTGTGTCTGCGCGGGTGTGTGTGTGTGTGTCTGTGTGTGTATTAGTGGCTGCGTGTGTGTGTGTGTGTCTGTGCGCACGTGTGTCTGCGTGTGTGTAATGTATCTTACAGTATGTCTTTGTATTCACAGGTGGTGTAGGTGCGTTCCCCTCCTGCAGTCCATCTGATGCTAGTGTCCCCACAGATACTAGCGGTGATGACCATATGCATGAGGCACAGGCAGGGTTGTCAGGGGCAGAAGCTGTGCCATTGGTTACCATCTCACCTATGTTCCCCTCATCCCCGTACACGGTTCTGATGCCGACACATACCACATCACCATTGCCCATAGAGGAAGGACAGTCAGCGTCTGTTGGCATTGAGCAGGAATGTGTGGTGGCTACAGAAGGTGCGCGTACACACCATGTTGCCAGTGTAATGACTGGTGATGTGCCACACAGGCATGTGGCTGGTGCTGCTCGTAGGAGGACCTCTGGCTGACATGCACCTGCTGTACAGGGTGCAGCAGCTGGTATCACCAGACGCATGTTCCAGACTGTAATGGCAGGACAGGCACGTGCTGAACGGCAGAACCAAGAAGGGCAGAGGCTGCAGAGGGTCACAATCCATTCCCTAAATGAGAACATCCAGTCATTGGCAAATGCTCAACAGCAGATTGCTAATGTACTGGATAGGCGATTAGGTGAGATAGTTGGAATCCTCGACCGAGGCATGTCAATCCGCGAGTGTGAGCTGTCTGTGCTGGAACACCTGGTAGGGGTGAGGCGTAGGACACGTGGCCATAGGCCAGCAACACCACCTAGTGTAGGTCGACGTGTGCGTGCCACCTCTCATGCCCACTCACACAGTGCCGGTAGCAGCAGCAGTGCAGCTGGTGCTACACCAACCACACCAGGACACAGCAGGCCACGTGGACGTGGCCCTGGCCGGTCCCAGCGTGGACACGGTTCCAGCGGACATGTGTCATCGGAGTGGCCACTCCATACCTCCACCTGGTAGTGCCCGTGCGACCCCAGGCAGGCACGGGTCACGTGGCCGCAGGCGGACACAGTGAGCCGTACAACCTGCACTGTACAGTCTGGGGCTGCCAAGTATACCCCGTGTAGGCATCACATATGGCTGAACTGTGTACACACATACCCACACACGGCAGACACAACTGTAGGGCTCCACCACATCCACATGCATTCTGCACAGTCATGCCCAGTAAATGCACCGGCCCTTACACACACACATGATGTCATCCATTGGTACAGCCTATGCCCCTGGCACAAATATCACCTTGTGCATATGATGAAGCCTCTGCCGCATCACTGTCATCCACACCATCGGTGCACAGTTATGCAAATATATTCTGATGCACAGGGTGGACAAGATAGTGAGAGGTGTATGTGATACCTGTGTACGCATAGTGTGTGATGTGTATGTTGCAGTGGTTGTGTATGACAAGTGACAGGTGCGTATGTGGCATGGCTTGTGTACTGTCATCATGCAGCAGACATACCATGTAGTGCAGGTGCAGCATGCATTGAGCTGTGTACACGGTATGTGTGACGGTTACATGTGTAGCACCATGTTGGTTCTGTTAACCTGTATGCCTCATATGGTGTACTCGCATGTGCCTACTGGGAGCACTGTTATCAGTCCCCGACGTGTAGCTGTGGGTTACCCACAGGCACATCTGGCAATATCAGCATACCACATGTACCCGCAACCTGCCTGGACACCTACATAGGTACATAGGTGCATAGGTACATACCAGGCTATGTGCCCTACGGCATGTGTAAGCCTAGCCAGAGTGTGTGTGGCTTTCACCACACCTTAGGATGAGGATACTATATCCATTGGTCTGCTGTCCCTCTGTCCAGCAGTGACACAGAGATGATTCCTGGGGCATACCTACGATCTCCCATCCACACATCAGGATTACTCTTGGACAGAGTCAGTGAGGGGCTCTGCTTCACAAGGGCTGGGAATCTGTTCCATGGTGTAGGGAGTCTCTGGGCGATGAACCTGTCCCTCCAGCACATCCTATTTATATCCGTGTTGAGGTTTCCGTCTGTTGCTCTCATGCCCGTGGTTGTTTGGATCCTAGGAGGTGGAGCATGTCCATGACACCCAGGTCAGACATGGCCATGTATGTCAGGCACAGATCCCCTCGGAGCAGACGGTGTGAGAAGGTATAGAGCCGGAGTCCCCTCAGTCGGGCAGCGTGTGACATATGTTTCAGCACCTTTATCCCTGTGTTGGGGAACATTTGGGGTCCTTCCGACTGCTGCAGGTGTCGGGTTAGGTACATTCCGAATGGGGCGTTGTACCCAATCATTGGTCTGATGCGTGAAGAGTACAGGGGTACAATGACCTCCCCTGATCTGGATGTGAATCCCTTCATGACCAGGTGGGCACAGTGGAATGTCTTCCCAACCACATTAGCAATGTGAGTGTCAAGAGAGGTTACCGACAAGTTGGGTCCCCAGGTCCCTGATCACGCCACCGTGTTTAATGGATTACCACCTGTGTGGTAATTCGGGGTTAACTTGTCTTTGCCAAAGGGTAGGTCTATACCTTCCCTGGCATGTAGCTTCAGGCCATGGCTCTGGCACCAGTTATCCATTTCTATGAGACCACAGGTGGATGTCTGTGTCTGATGGGGTGTTGATTATGGTGGCCGGTTTGCAGTCATCTGCATACCTTGTCTGCCACAATCCCCCTATGTTTGCATGCACATCGGAAAGTTGAATGCCGAACAGGAGGGGGCCCAGGACTGAGCCCTGTGGGCCACCACGCGGGACCGGCTTGGAGTCTGACATGGCACCAGGAACACTAACCCTGTGGGTTCTGACCTTCATCCGGTTGGCAACCCACCGTGTGACATATGGCTCTACATCTATGCTGGTGAGCCTTTCTATGATGCCCGTGTGGAGTTTGGTTCGAACGCTGTCGCCAGGTCACGGTAGTCTGTGCAAACCGACGTACCCCCATCAATGGCCTTAGTGACTCTTCCGAACAGGTCGACCAGGTTCAGGAGGCAGGATCTGCCCTTGACTAAGCTGATGTGGGTATGTTCCAGTATTTGTCGTTCCCCAATGTCTTCATTTATGGGCTCCATTATGGTCCCCTCCATAGCTTTGCAGACAAGGCTTGTCAAGCTTATAGGGCAGTGATGTACAGAGTCCGTAGGAGCACCGCCTTGGTGGAGTGGGACCACAGTTGTCGTATGCCATCCATCGGGTACATAGCCTGTAGTAAGGCTAAGATTAAACAGCAGCCTTATGTGCGGGTTGAGGCCCTCATTGAGGTTGTGTAGCACACAGCCGCGGACACCGTCTGGTCCCATTGATGCTGTGTTCACTGCTTTACAGATAGCAGCTCTCACCTGGGCATTCGAGATGTTGCGGAGGCTAGACTCTGGTGGGATAGATACCTCCCCTCTTGGGGGGGGAGGGAGGGTAGATGTATGCACAGAACCTGTCTGCCAGTTTGTTGGCAATGTCTGTGGGTTCAGTGATCATTGTACCATTCTTGACTAATTCCGAGCATAACTGTGTGCTTCCACCCATGTTCCTACCATAGCTAAGGAAGGCCTTATGGTTGTCTTATGTGTCCTTTGCAAGCCCTGTCCCACAGGCGGCCTTGGATGATTGTATGAGTGATCGTATGTTACCGCCAGTATTAATCAGTGATGCCTTCCCTGGTAGTGATATTGCTCTGTCATGTAGTAGCTTTCACCTCTTGTTGTATGGTTTGTTAATGGCTGGGGTCCACCAGACCATGTGCCTGCCTTTGGTGGACAAGGTCCTGATGTTAATCAGGGATTGCTTGATCCAGACATTCCTGGGTGTGCTCGTAGAAGGCATTAGTAAGGGTTTCAGCAGCGTGGCCTGTGTTTACCACTGGCATGGAGGCCTTGTAGGGTACCACACCAGTCGTATGATGTGTGGGGTTCGCTGTGGAGAGGTCTTCACTGTGGTCTCCCTTGCCGGTGTTGGGGACGGGATGCGGATCTCCAGTGAGATCACTATATGTTCTGACCTCACCGTTGAGGGATGTACATCCTGTGTGGAGCATGTCGTCCCCATGTGTGATGATCAGGACTAGTATAGTTCCTCCCCTTGTGGGTATGGTGCATAGTTGTTCCACAGCATTCGGGTGTATGAACACCTGGAACCTTTGGTGTAGGGTGTTGTGTCCTGAGTAATGTTCCCGGTCTATGTATGGGTGGTTGATGTCACCCAATATGATGGTGTTGTGAGAGCATTCATACTCCCCAGTGTCTTCAGGAAGGCTGTGCAGGTATCCTGGGTTTGGGAGGGTGGTCTGTAGCATGCAACAAACTGTAGGGCAGTCCTACCCATTGTTAATTGCACCTGGATGGTCCCCGCTGCTACGTGCATTTCTGCCAACCTGGAGGTGTGGGTATCCTTCATGGAAATGGAGACTCCCCCTCCTTCTGTGTTCGGTCCGGGTTATGGTCCTGAACGCGTGATATGAGGTATGACCTGATAGTGCTGGGGTGCTCTCAGGAGCCCTGAACAATGTTTCAGTCACAGCACTGACATCGATGTCCTCCATACTGAGGAGGGCTTTTGAGGGTGTGCAGCTTGGGTGTAGACTACTGGCACTGAGCAGTATTACCCTTAGTTTTTTCCAGGTTTGTAGTCTAGGGTGGTAGGTTTATCATTTCAGCCTTGCCTGCAGTGGGCACTGTGGGGGTGGCAGGAGCCTTTGCCGAACTCTTGAAGACCAGGGGCGACAGGTGCAAGCCATCCCTTGCGAAGGGACTTGGCGTGTCAAGCATGTCATCCCAGGCAAGAGGAAATTGGATCCCCTCAGACTGACACCGGTAATCAGGCCAATTATCAAGGGTGATCATTCGGAGCCAGTATTGTGGCATCATACTTGATGAGGGTGGGATACTGCTCAGGGTCAGGGTCATGCTGGCCTGGGCTACACAATCTGAGAGCCCCTCTATGTCTCCTTTCATGTATCCCAGGGTGGTATGTCTCCGGTCGTTGACACCAGCATGGACAATGACCGCGTCATACTTGTACATGCTGCGGAGTGACCTGTGTGCGTGTGTTATGTGGCGGATTCCAGCGCCCGACAGGCAGCCTACTGTGATCATTCCCTTGTTCAGTCTGGTGGGTGGGACGTCGGTGTGTCTGACTATGGCGTCACCTATTACAAGTGTGTCTGGCATTGTGTGTGGCCTTAAGGGCTGTGACTGTTTAGCACACTGACGTTGAGAACTATGTGTTGCATGTCCTATGTCTTGTGGAGGCAGTTGCTTGGGTGTCTGCTTCGGAGGCCTCGTTAGGTTCGTTGCATGTTTTAACAGTGCCTCCGAGTATGTCTTTGTGTGTTCATGTGTTTGTTTAGCATTTGTGATAGTTCCATGTGACACTGGGTTTGTGGTGTGCATGGTGTCCTTCCCCTCTCGTTTGGTCTTGCCGGTCGTGGTTTGAGAGAGCTCAGCCCCCTGTCTGGCTATATAGTTGCATCTCTCACATGTATTATGTTTAGTGGGGGAGGTGCGGCTTGTCCGTGTCCATGAGGCACCTGTAACATTGCCTCAGGATGCCCAGATTCACCATCTGAACAGGAGAGGTCACTAGCAATTGACCCTTCGACATGCCAGAGAACATGAATGCATTTGCTGTGTAACTGGGTCAGAAGGGACCTATAGGGAAGTGGGTACTCAAGGGGATTCTAGGCTAGTGTAGTACTCTGTCTAGTATACATGTACTTTACCTATGTAGGAATACTGTGGGAGCAGGTACTGAGCTTTTGTGATAGAGAACAGACAGTTTAGATTGCAAGTAGAGAAGTTCTACATGTAAACCTGCGGAGCACGGAGCCAGATATAGTGTAACGTTGTTTACACGGTACATGACGCACATGTCCACACATATACTGCACCTGATGCCTGTGGTCGGTGCCACAGGCTACGGTGGACAGAGACATCACATACATGGCATGACACAGTACAGGTATGGTGACATTCTGCAGGAGTCGTACACAGCGTGCTGGCGACTGACCGCAGGTGTCACCTGTCAGCTGTGGTGCACGCTGTGCAGCAGTTGGATGCTGTACCGGTACAGGAATATGTCCGCAATCGCGGGGTGTACACCACTATGGTGCACACCCCATTGTGTGCAGATGGGGACACCTGCCTGTGTGGTCAGCACCCTCACAATACAATGCACCCACACGCCATGTCACAGGGGGCGGTCTTGCACAGGTGGCCAGTATGGCTCACAAGTATGGCATTGACAGGGTCGTACAATGCAGCACCAGTACGGGATGGTTACCCTGTGTGGTTAGTGTCCATTCATAACGCTATATCTGCATACACCCTCACAACAGGCAGCAGACATACACACATGTTGACACACTGACATGGTGGTGACCACACATGTCTACACGGAGGGATGACGTGTTGCATGTACTGCACCATCCACATCCATGCACCCCACACTGAGGTATGTACAGATCTCTACCATGGTGTACAGTGATGTGTGGCACGTGGCACATAGTCCCCCCAATCTGTGGCATACATGGGCACACATTCCTGCACACATGTTGCTGGGAATGCCACACCCACTATATGGGATATGTGCAGGCGTGCAGCGGTATGTAGTGCATCATGCGTACCAACACTGTATCCGGCAGCTGTGCCGATATATGCACTTGGGAGGTGGTAGGGGTTACAGTGGCCATGTGACATATGGTCGATGACACCTGACCGATGGGTATGCATTATGGCAGCACTGTCATGTAACGGCGACATAGCAGACTGTATGCACATGGCAGGGTAGAATGGTGTGTGACACACCTGTGACCACCACCTGCACACATGCATGTGGACAGGTGTTTAAACACATGATGTACACACATACCGCCATGCGTGCTGTTACTATGCCACCATATGATGGCCCCCATGATGGGTATGCATGTGGTAGGGGGTTGCAACTGTGTTATGGACATCGGACACCGCTCATGCATGGTTGCACCATGCACAGTACACGTGTCACATGTATCCCCTGTTGCCATGTGTGTATGTATTGCTACGTTGTGACATGTGTGTCGACATACATTGAACATGGACTGTGGTATGGTATCACAGCTGTCACAGGCAAACTGTACAAGGGTATGTGTCCCAGTCAACACCGCTACACCCTGTAGGGGGAGCATACCACAGACATGTGTCCACCTTCCATTCATGTGTGTAATACCGCGTACGCCAGTGTTATGCATGTGGTACATCACAGGCTTCATATGTGTCCTGTGTGCAGTCCATGCACACAGCCAGGCAATCACATATATGACATATCCGGACTTTGTTTCACTGTGGTACAGCTGCAGTCATGTGTCATATCTGTGTCAGGCCCGTGGTATGTGGAGCATGCCTGTCCATGTATACCGATATGGGCGGACTACATCACACCTGTGGGATCATTGATAGTACATGTGTACTCTGCATGACGGGCGTACACCGCCATATAGACCTGTGGACATATGTCACATGCTGTTGCTGGACCGTGAGGCATACTGCTGCACCGATGACATGGTGCTGGCATGGCAGCTACAGTGTTCACTGCAGTGTGTACATGTTCAGCCTGCACCCGTGATGCCTGTGATGTCATCTGTGTGTGTACGTGTAACTGCATGTGTGTCCACCCTGTGCGTGTGTACGGGTTTACCTGGCCGTGACTTGCGGTGTGTGCACTCGTCTGCATGCCGGACGGTGCGTAGCACATACTAAGTGTGTGAGCATGCCCGGTTGCTGTTGTGTGGGTGGACACACGACGGTCCACACTCTGCCCTTCCATGATTCCACCCCATGTGTATGCATGTCTGCACTCTGCAGATTCTAAGTGTGTGAGCATGCCCAGTAAGCAGCTGTGTAGATGGACACACAGTACAGTGCACACCGCCCGCCTGTGTTGATACCCGTGTGCATGTATGTTTCCCTTTGCAACCGCCACGTGTGAGCATGCCCGGTTGTTGTGTGGGTGGACACACGACGGTCCACACTCTGCCCTTCCATGATTCCACCCCATGTGTATGCATGTCTGCACTCTGCAGATTCTAAGTGTGTGAGCATGCCCAGTAAGCAGCTGTGTAGATGGACACACAGTACAGTGCACACCGCGCCCGACTGTGATGATAACCCGTGTGCATGTATGTTTCCCTTCGCGACCGCTAGGTGTGAGGGCATGCCCAGTACGCCATTCGGGGTACACAGTACAGTCGGCACCGATGTCTGCTACTAGGCGTGTAGCCATGGCCAATGACATCCTACATAGCCATGGTGGCCGCCCAGGTGAGTCATATGTGGTTGGTATGCCACAATGGCTGCCTACATCATGCACGCCGGTTGCCCTCTCATAGGGTATACTGTCTGTGGTGCATCCCGTATCCATGTCGTGATGTTGTGCTCCGTGAGTTAGTTGGTATTCGAGTGCAGCACTACCGTGTTACTGTACGCCCACCTTGGGATGGTAACATGCTGTGTGACTGCGCACTCTGTCTTCATTCCCTATCGGCTGCCTTGCCTCTGCAGATGATATCACCCACCTAGGGGTATGCCTCCTGACAGTGCTGTGCTCAGTAATCTCGGTAGCGCGTTCTGTAAATGCATTATGCTGTAATGTGTTCATGTAGGTAGGCGTAGGTTCAACTCCCGGCCCTTCCCCGTGTGTGTGTGTGTGTGTGTGTGTGTGTGTGTGTGTGTGTGTGTGTGTGTGTGTGTGTTTCCAACTGCCCTTGGAGAGAGTAGTTCCTTTAGTCGCTTCGCAACACATACCTTGGCTATTGGCATCTATTCCTTTACGGATGATGTCACCCACCTAGAAGTATGCCTCTGACAGCGCTGTGCTCAGTAATCTCGGTAGCGCGTTCTGTAAATGCATCATGCTGTAGTGTGTTCATGTAGGTAGGCGTAGGCTCAACTCCCGGCCCTTCCCCATGTGTGTGTGTGTGTTTCCAGCTGCCCTTGGAGAGAGTAGTTTCTTTAGTCACTTCGCAACAAATACCTTGGCTATTGGCATCTATTCCTTTACGGATGATGTCACCCGCCTAGAAGTATGCCTCTGACAGCGCTGTGGTCAGTAATCTCGGTAGCGCGTTCTGTAAATGCATCATGCTGTAGTGTGTTCATGTAGGTAGGCATAGGTTCAACTCCCGGCCCTTCCCCGTGTGTGTGTGTGTTTCCAGCTGCCCTTGGAGAGAGTAGTTACTTTAGTCACTTCGCAACACATACCTTGGCTATTGGCATCTATTCCTTTACGGATGATGTCACCCGCCTAGAAGTATGCCTCTGACAGCGCTGTGCTCAGTAATCTCGGTAGCGCGTTCTGTAAATGTATCATGCTGTAGTGTGTTCATGTAGGTAGACGTGGGTTCAACTCCCAGCCCTTCCCTGTGTGTGTGTGTGTATTTCCAGCTGCCCTTGGAGAGAGTAGTTCCTTTAGTCGCTTCACAACACATACCTTGGCTATTGGCATCTATTCCTTTACAGATGATGTCACCCGCCTAGAAGTATGCCTCTGACAGCGCTGTGCTCAGTAATCTCGGTAGCGCGTTCTGTAAATGCATCATGCTGTAGTGTGTTCATGTAGGTAGGCGTAGGTTCAACTCCCGGCCCTTCCCTGTGTGTGTGTGAGGTGTGTGTGTGTGTGTGTGTGTGTGTGTGTGTGTGTGTGTGTGTGTGTGTGTGTGTGTGTGTTTCCAGCTGCCCTTGGAGAGAGTAGTTTCTTTAGTCACTTCGCAACAAATACCTTGGCTATTGGCATCTATTCCTTTACGGATGATGTCACCCGCCTAGAAGTATGCCTCTGACAGCACTGTGCTCAGTAATCTCGGTAGCGTTCTGTAAATGCATCATGCTGTAGTGTGTTCAGGTAGGTAGGCGTAGGTTCAGCTCCCGGCCCTTCCCGGTGTGTGTGTGTGTGTGTTTCCAGCTGCCCTTGGAGAGAGTAGTTCCTTTAGTCACTTCGCAACACATACCTTGGCTATTGGCATCTATTCCTTTACGGATGATGTCACCCGCCTAGAAGTATGCCTCTGACAGCGCTGTGCTCAGTAATCTCTGTAGCGCGTTCTGTAAATGCATCATGCTGTAGTGTGTTCATGTAGGTAGGCGTAGGTTCAACTCTCGGCCCTTCCCCGTGTGTGTGTGTGTGTTTCCAGCTGCCCTTGGAGAGAGTAGTTCCTTTAGTCGCTTCGCAACACATACCTTGGCTATTGGCATCTATTCCTTTACGGATGATGTCACCCGCCTAGAAGTATGCCTCTGACAGCACTGTGCTGAGTAATCTCGGTAGCGCATTCTGTAAATGCATCATGCTGTAATGTCTTCATGTAGGTAGGCGTAGGTTCAACTCCCGGCCCTTCCCCATGTGTGTGTGGGGTGTGTGTGTGTGTTTACAGCTGCCCCTGGAGAGAGTAGTTCTTTTAGATGCTTCGCAACACATACCTTGGCTATCGGCATCTATTCCTTTACGGATGGTGTCACCCACCTAGACATGTGCCTCTGACGGTGCTGTGTTCAGTGCTCCACGTAGCGCGTTCCATACCTGTGTCATACTGTTGTGCGGTTGGGTAGGTGAGGGTAAGGTCAATCCCCATGCCTGCCAGCTGTGTTTGTGTGTCTATGCTCCCAGCCGCATGGGTTCATAGGTTATGGCTTTAGAGGTTCCGCAGAACACTTATATCCTGCCGACATCTCTGTGTTTGTGGATGGTGAGACGCAGCTCGTGGACTGCCTGTGTGCCTGCTGTGGTTGGCGACCTCCGTAGCGTGTTCTCCACATGCGCCCTGCTGTGGTGTGGTGGGGTGGTGCTGTGTACATTACACTCCCGGCCTTGCCACATGTGTCCGTCTGTATCTCTCTCGATGTATATATACATACATATGTTATGCCCATAGTGCTGCTCTTGCATGGACAGCTGTCTGTCCCATGTATCGCATATTTGCACGGCTGACACATAGAACTGTGGTACGATGCATATCCACTCATTGTCCATGCAATGTCTGTATTCCAGCACGCCCTAGAGACATCTGCTGGATATCGTGGCAGACAGCTATCCTTGCTGTACTGACACTGTACCCGTACACGCCATAAACCTTATGTATCATTGCCTGTTTATGGTGTGTGTATGTCTATCTGAGCTGTGTGCATGGTCGTGTGTATGTCCCGCTATAGCCATCTGTGCAGGTGTCGCCACTATGGGTAATCCTTGTAGACCACTGTTTCATGTGCACTTCAGCACATACCTGCAGACTGTACTACCCCTCCTACAGCAGCACGGGAGCGGCCTTAGATCAACCGCTGCCCTAGGTGATAGGGCTCCATGGCGCCCACCACCACAACACATGGTGCCCCCATCCTGGTGTACCTACATGACATAACTACTAGAAAGGTGGCCCTGCTAGTGCGGCGCCCTAGGCAGCCGCCGGGTTGGCCTATGCCTACGGCTGGCTATGAGCACATCCCAAGGCATACTTTTACATTCAGTGTTTTACAAAGGCTAGATTTTAATCCCAGAGGGGGGACCTTATCAACTATACTTTAGAATGCGGATTGAGATGGATTATTAGGTGGAGAGCTGACCAAACACCAGGGCTGAATGATGAAGCACAGATTAAGCCTCTTTTGAGAAGCAGGTGGCTTAAACCCAAATAACAGGAATGTAGTTTAGGTACAGCTATACATTTAACACCTATTAGTCCACTCTTTCAGTTGTTTACCACTGTTTTACATTGATATAATATACATATTTTCTATATATATTGTTAGATTTATAATTGATGAGAATTAGGCATAGTACAATATAATATAATACATGTTTTAATAAGATTTTTTAAAGATGTTAATATATGTGTGGGTATTTAACATTGCGTCTGCGCTTTATATGCTGGGGTTAATTGTTCATTGTTTGATGAGAAATTGACCAATGAAAGTGTAAAGAGGGATATTTAAAGCCTGAATGCTTTTATGTTATGTGTAAGTCTGAAGGAGCCTACGGGTGAAAGCGCTTACTTGTATATAAAGGAACCTTTTTATACCATTTGGGCACTGTCCTGGACAATTTCTACGTTGACTGTTTCATCTACCTATGTGTTTTTTGGATTGTGTGCCATAAGGTGCCAGCGGTTATTTTATGTTGATTAGGTGTATTCCATGGTCAATTGACATTAATCATATTAATTCATTAAAGGATCTTCTTTATAAGTGGGAACGCCATAGTTTAACCATTCTATGACCTTCCTAGTTGAAGTTGTTAGTGAGCCATTAGTATGTGTTCCACAGGTCGCCCATTTGTTCCGCATTATGGAAGCGAGTGATCCCAATTTGGTGATGGCAGATTGAGAGCTGTGTACGCCGGTATTCGCACGACGGTCTGACTTTGTATGGGGAATGTCTAATGTAGTCCCTATCTGTATTTCCTGTGCTATGCCTTACTGCAGCTGTGTAATTCCACCAGGTTTCCAGTTATGGGTGCCATCTTGGTCGTACGCTTGTCCATCCATGGGAATTGCCTACTGGACACTGATATAGGGCTGTACACATTTCACACCTGCTTTCAGCATTATCTGGTGGATGCTTTGCATCATTAGTGGGGAGTAAGGCATGTGCTATACCCACATCCCTCCCACGGGGCAGGCCAACGGATTATCTGCCAAACAACACCGAGCCCCATTTCTGCATACCCAGGATCCCATGGCTGCAACCCTCGACGGTACACATTACACATCCTTCATGTGTGCGGGACTGGGATGTGGACGCACTTCTATGGACTCGACAATCTGGGGATTTCTGTTAATATGTCCTGCATTTCAATGACACTTGTCATCAACCTTAAACACGCTGGTGGTGCATATGTCTAGCTGTGCCGTAGTCACGGCTGTCATTTCTTCTGGGTCGATTGCAGCTGGTTGATATTGCGAACGGATCAATTTTTGGAGTCCTACAATGGGCACCAGTGTGCATATGTAAAGTGTAGAACTTGTTGGACTGTCACCATCTGGCCAGTGGTTTTGACTGATGCTGTATGTTTCCCAATCGCGGATGTCTGTTTGACTACCCATATTATGTATTACTTGGCCTATCTATATCCATGTGCCAGTAAGCGGAAATACAGCAAACCTTGAGTCCTGGTCATCTTCATAAAAGACATTAATGAACATAAACCAGACCAAAACAGACAATGACAAAAACGATACACTCCACAGTCCAAAGATACTGAGCGCTTTCACCCACTAACATGGGGCATCATCAGAGTACGAAATACATTAGATAGTCGTCCCTTATATACTTCCTTCAGAGTCAGTTTAAAGACAATTAATCAATAAACTTGCTCATAGTTAAGTGGACAGTGCTCCAAGTCTTAAAGATAAAGTGACATATAAAAATCAGTGTTGCATACATTACTTAATGGAAACATTAATACAACAACAATGTGTTAATATAAATACAATATTGGTCAATACAATCAGTATATTGAAACATAATTGATAATTGTTGTGAGTAAACCTTAGAATGTAGTGTGTTGATAATGATATTGTATATTAATGTGTATAATTGTTGTATTAAGATTCCAAATCATTGAATAAATCAGTACAATTAAATGCATATTTTGTATAAATATGAATGTAAATAAGAGTCACAATGTTAAATATAAATATGACTGTATATAACTATATAAATATGATATGGAATAAACTGTAGTTGTTTACATCTTGTTTTCGTGTGACATATCTATGTCCATGCATCATATATACAGGCCATCGGACTGCTGTGTGTAGATATATACATGTGAACCCCTCGTTTCATACCTTGCTTTGTTACTGTCTGTGGATTACCTGTGTACACACATCTATTACCATACCATACCTTTCCACTGTACAGGTTCTGGCATGGTGTACGGCTGGTTGGCCCTTAATCTTGCTGTGTGTTACATTGACCTGTGTCTATCTGGCAATTCGCTGGCGTGTCATGTGAGACCTTCTTGCTTCTATAGGGACCTGATCCCATAATTGTGACGTGCTTCCACTGGCCATATATTTCTCTGTCATCTGGGATCTGTGTAACCAGTCCTTTCAGGACACTTTCTATTGTTGTTCTTTTTTGGTTACATATATGAGTACTTTGGTATGTTGTGCTATTATTGTGTGTGGAGCATTTCTCCACGGGCCTCTGCTGACACTGGACATATATCCAGCTAGCCTAGCCCAGTCAACAAGTGTGAGCCAACTAAACACAATTCGTACGGTGGCACCTTCTGACAAGTGGGTCGGGTTACAGATGCATAACCGTCATCAATCCATACTACTAACACACACGTTATTCTATCCACATTCTATGTTTGTCTTATCACATAGCATGTGTTTCTCACTATTTCTAACGGTACTTTACATGGCATTGTCCGATTCCATACTTTCAGAGGCTGACAGTTTTGAGACATGTATAATTGACGTGGAGGACACAGCATTAACTTTCCCTGCTGTGAGCGGATCACACACGCACACGCGCACTTGCATTTCCTAATTGTGGGTTATGCGCAGGCACACATGCATATCCGTATTCTGTTTACATATGTTTACTGGGTCTGTGTAGTTACGTGGTCTGTATTAGTTGTGACTGTTCCGGTAACATATCTCTGATCCGGTTGACAGACGTGTGCGGAACACACTTTCACCTTTACACATGTAACAGTCTTTGCGGCATGGACGCATTACGTACACGTTCACATTTATATGTTCTATAGTCGTAATTCAAACGGGACTGCATTCACGTTTGCCGGTTGCTGTGACCACTACACATTAGCTGTTCAGTCTCATTTATATGCATACCCATGGTACTTAGCTTAATTTACATACCCCCCCCGCACTCACGTACGTCACAGGCATCCATTCTCCTGCTGGGAAAGTGCGTTACTACATGTTAAACATCCCTTATTCCCTACCGCTCATGGCCCAGGATGCATATGTCGTGACCGCAGGGATATTCAGATCACAGGGGCTTATATCCCCTACGCATACAGGCCTTCGGTTGTCAGGGTGTTCCTGTGGTGCTTTGGGTTTGGTCTTGTCCGCCTAGTGTACGGAACTGCCCTGACCGTGTACGAATGCCAGACGAGTCACATGGGCACGGTTTGTCCATGTCTATGATACCATATCCCCCCCCATTATTCCTAACCGTGTGCGCTGATTGGCCGGCGTGCCCGTTGTAGATCTTGTTATAGTAATTGCACACGGTCTGGTCGACCGGACCTATTTCCATTATTATACCTCGGTATTTATAACCTGTCTCGCTATATTACATGGGTTTAACATTGCGTGACAGCTTTCACTGAGCCACGGACATGTCCGTTGCTTAGTTTGGGGCAGTCCCGCTCTGCTACACACATTTAACATGGCGGAACAGGTTGAACAGCTCAGCAACGGGGACATCGGGCTCTCCGTCGCTGTTTAGTATTGAATCGCTATGTTGACTTTGTTTCACATAGCGAGACAGTGCCGACATTTGTAACGGACATCTCACGCAGTACGTCCGCACTGCCATGGGTGCCATATGTCTGCGGTTGGGTGGCAGACAGGCATTATGCTGTGCCATTATGTCTGGGAATATATGGTTTCTTTCTCTAGATGATATGGCATACTAGCAATGACCCGCGTCTGGGTGTGGGTACTGCTGTATTTACCCACAGTTGCCTTTGTGTGGATGTGGTCCCTCAGGCATCGGCCTCGGGAACGCACCACATCTGCCGTGGGTATATCTAGCATTACCCACATCCGGGCGTGGGTTATTGCTATGATATTCCGTGTGTACGGACACGTGTGTTTGGATAACCTACAATAGCTTCTGCTATTGGCATACAATGCTGTGGGTGGTGCAGGTTACCATACATATGCCTTTCTCAAAAGCCGACTTCACACTTCTAAACACTAGTGTGGTCTCCTTTCAGCCCCCTGAGCCAGTGGTAAACATTACTCAAACCGCTGAATCACTTACATATGCCTTCTACCAGCACCTACAGGACTGCATGGATCAGGCAATCCCATACAAAACTGAGACTCTTTGTACCAAAGCCAAGCATCCGGTCTGGTGGACCCCAGCCATAAACAAGCTCTACAACAAAAGGAGGAAGCTACTACAAGATAGAGCAGAATCCTTGAAAGGTAAGACACCCTTGCTCATTATATGTGAAGAACTACGAGCTCTCATAAAATCATCCAAGGCAAATTCGAGAGATAAATCACCAAGGACTCAAAAGACAATCATAAGGCCTTCTTTAGCTATGTTAGACACCTGGGAGGACACTCCCAGATATGCTCAGAATGAGTTCAAAATGATGTGAAGATTACTGAACCTACACACATTGCCAACATACTGGCTGCCAGGTTCAGTGTAAATTTCTCCCCCCCCTCCCCCCCAAATGGAGAGATATCTATACCAGAGGATTGTAGCCCCCAGAACATCTCTAACGCCCAGGTGAGAACTGCTCTCTCCAAGGCAGTAAACACAGCATCCATGGGACCAGATGGTGTCCCCGGCTGTGTACTCCACGAACTCAATGAGGAATTGAACCCGCAGTTAGGACAGCTGGTTAATCTTAGCCTCACCTCAGGATACGTACCCAAGTAGTGGCGCAAGGCGACTGTAGTCCCACTTCACAAGGGCGGTGCCTCCACTGACCCTGGTAATTACCGTCCCATTAGCTTGACAAGCCTTATCTGCAAAGCCATGGAGAGGATCATAATGGAACTCATAGATAAAGACATAGGAAACTTGCATACTTTGGATCCAACCCAGTTTGGCTTGGTCAAAGGCAGATCATGCCTTTTAAACTTGGTTGACTTTTTAGGAACAGTCACCAAGGCCATTGATGAGGGTAAAGCAGTCCATACAGCCTACCTCGACCTGGCAAAGGCCTTCGACACAATACCCCCCTCAGGTATCATTTAAAAACTCATCAGCTTGAATGTAAACCCATACATCACAAGATGGGTTGCAAACTGGCTAAGTGACAGAACCCACATGGTCAGAGTTGCTGGCGCCATGTCAGACTCAAAGCCGGTCACAAGTGGTGTCCCACAGGGCTCAGTCCTGGGTCCACTCTTTTTCGGCATCTACTTTTCTGAAGTACAAGCAAACACAGGGGGGTTATGGCTGACAATGTTTGCAGATGACTGCGAACTGGGTGCCATAGTCGGAAACACATCTGACACAGATATCCTTCAGAAGGGCCTCACAGATATGGATAACTGGTGCCAGAGACATGGCCTACAGCTAAGCGCCAAGAAATGCATAGTCATACCCTTTGGGAATAACAAGGTTACCCCTAGCTACCATATAGGTGGCAATCCACTGAGCACAGAGGAAGTTACCAGGGATCTGGGGACCCAGGTTGTCAGTAACCGTTCGTTCGACACTCACATTGCTAAAGTAGTTAGGTAGACCTTCTACATTGCCCACCTGATCATGAAGGGATTCACATCTAGATCAAGGGAGGTCATCGTCCCCCTGTACTCATCACTCATTAGACCTATGATTGAGTACAATGCCCCATTCAGAATGTATCTGACCCGACACCTGCAGCAGCTGGAAAGGCCCCAACAGTTCATTGCCAAAAGGATGCAGGGTCTCAGGAATATGTCTTATGCTGCCTGACTGAAAGGACTCCAGCTCTATTCAGTCACATACCACTTGCTCAGAGGTGACCTGTGCCTGACATACAAGGCCATGTCGAACCCAGATTTGATGACTATGCTTCACCTAAAGAATCTAGATCCCTCAGAACCACAAGGGCGGGAGACTTAAACCTTGACACAGTCATTAATAGAACGTGCTGAAGGGACAGATTCATCACCCAGAGACTCACTATGCTGTGGAACAACATCCCGGTACATGTGAGGCAGAGCAACTCGCTGGCCTTGTTCAAGAGGAATCTTGACCAATGGATGGGAGATTGCAGATATACCCCAGGGATTACTTCAGTGTCACTGCTTGACAGAGGTACAGCAGTATAATAGGCATAGTTTTCTTCAAACTGAAGGTGTGGCGAAGGCCACATAGCTATGGGGTAGGCTTATAGATGCCCTTGGGCGGATAGCCTACTATGAACCTATGAACCTATGAACCTATGTCCATAGTTTGTCCCATTCACACTTGTCTATCCCCTGTCCTCAATCGTACGTTATTTCTGTGGCACATGATTGAACTATGTATTACCTGCAGGTATGCTGTGTACAGTGCACATATGTCACGGTTGATTACAGTGTATCTGTGTACCTACCTCTGTGATACTGAGGACTACCACACATCCTTCGCAGCATTACATGCATATGTCCATACTATTATTCGTTGCCTGTGGGGGGTTGTCAGAGCGACGGTTACATGTGTCCCTGTTTGTGCACGCATCATGGTGGTCTTTGACCGGCCTCCGTTGCTATCGTGGGATGGACGGTGGTGTTGGTGTGTGTTTGGGTTGTGTTTCCACTGCCGATATGTCAGTGGGGGGTGGGGTTGGCACGTGTTCCTCTTTGCAGGGGGCCCCATCCTGGACATTTGTGTCATGCGTTGACACTTGGCACGTGCCATATGTCCTGTGATATTCCCACAGTTGTGTATGCCTTCCTGCATTACTACTGCGTGTTACTGGCAGTTTGTATCTGGTACGCATGGCTATTATGTTGGATAGCTTAGGCTATTCCCATGATATGACATACCCATTCATCCAGGCATATACGTGTTATTCAATCCTTTGCATTGGCCGTGGGTGTTTGGCCATCCGGCACCACTATTATCTACATGTGATGTCCCACCTTCACCTTCTGTGCATGTGGCACCCTGTTGGGTTGTCCTGCTTGGTGGGCGGATGTCCCACCCTATGTGTTGTGTTTGACATGTCTGCATAGCTAATCATCGGTACAGTGGCTACACATACTGCTTTGTCCAGATGTGTACAGTTATGGACACCGTGGCGTGTGAACGCCTATGGGGTTTCGACAGGTCCATACCACATGCGGGATGTACGCATTCTGCCGACACATTCACATGCAGCCATTTGGATATCAGTACCTGAGGTGGGATGTTGAAATGTGGGGTACATATTTGCACGCGTGGCACTGCCTAGGACAATACTTCATACTACATTTGAGGTATACCCACTGTGTGTAGGTGTGCAGCTGTGCAAGGCTGCTAGCTGGGTTGGGTGGACGGTCGTACATGGGTGCGGATTACGTGCTATGACGGGGCTGTTGTGTATTACATTTGCATGCATGGGTTCTGCTTCTGGATATTTATTTATTTATTTTATTTATTTATTTTACATTTGTTGACCGGGTTAGTCCAGCTGGATACATATCCGTTTTCAGTGGAGGCCCGGGGAGAAAAGCTCCAAAGTACATAGGTACATGAGTACATATACTGACAATACATATTATATTATTCATATATATCATATGATATTCCTCTTCGGCATACGCCATCCTATGTGTATGCGACGGGCACGTTGCTGGATGTAGTACATGTTGCTATGCACATGTTTGTCTGTGTTTAGGGTATCTGGTTTCCTTCTGGTTGTTATATAGACACGGCTGCCCGGCTGTGTACTCTCACTACTGCTGGTGACCATGCCCATGGGGCTACTTGTGTGTAGGTGCGGCGCACTGACATGCTGCGGTACACCTTTGCTGGGTATGCCCACTGACAGTGCATTGCATGACGGACACGGTATTATGCGTATCCTTTGTTCCTTGGATGGGTACAATTTGGACTTCGTGGGTTAATGTTTGATTCTCCGTTTTGTGTAGACGGGTACTATGTTGCATACTCTGCATACGTTTCATTATCCACGGACACTGGCTGGTGTGGTTACTATTGCAGGCGGCCTGTGACAGTCAGCACTTTAGGTTGCTCCTCGCCTGCCGGCTTGGCCATGCCTACAGGCGCATCCTACTTAGGCTCGCGCACGTGCCCTCTGCACGTGGTTGTGGTTGCGGCGCGCACTCATTACTATGCATGTGGCGCTGCTACGCCGATTATACACTGCACTGCCGGCGCATGCCTTACACCGGCCTTGCGCCGAGCTTCATGAATCCGGGGGAGAGTTCTGTAGAGTTATGCTGTACCAAAGAAACTGGAAGGAACAGGCTATTATTAATATTATGAAAGCACAAATAAGTAACTGGACTGGTATTTCACAGCAGGGTTTATTAATTAAAAGGGCATAGCAAGTGTTTGCTTCAAACCTGGTAATTAGAAAGCAGCCAATACCTGTATTAAAGATGCAATTATACCAGCAGAGAGTTAATCTTGATGAAACTATGTCAGAAGAGAAAAGTATTAGAAACTGGAGACAGCAGAGTATTTGTGGAAAATGATTATTTACTATACAACAGGCAGAAGACACACAAATTTATTCTAGAAATCAGGGAATCTTGGCAGGTGAGAAATTTAAACTTTTGTTTCCCAGATGTCTTCAGAATATTTTTCCTGGAGGATCAAAGACATTTTTGGATACCAAACAGTCTTAGGAGGGAAAAGTTTATTCAACAAAAAGTGAGCCAACAAACAGAATGGTGATCTTCTTCTCATTCTTTAAATGTTTGCCAGTGAAACCTTTTACAGTGTTCCAAAGGCAAATGCTTGACACAGAAAAAAAAAAGCACAGGAGTTGACTAGAAGACTCAGGAGTATCTTGAACTTGAAAGAGTCTAGTGCTGGGAGAGTGAGACGAACAGGATGAAGACCAGAAACACTGAAACTGGTGAATAAATGGGAGACTATAAAGGAGTCATATTTATGAAATATGATTTTGCAGGAAAATGTGGCTGAGAAAGACTAGACATTTGCTGACTTTATTAAACTTGTGGGTGAACTGTAAAGCATATACCCCACTATGTTATTAATGTTTAGGACATAAAGGAATCAAACAATTTTTTTCTTAGTATTTGTATAAAAGATTTCATGATAAAAAATGCATATTAAGTAGTAAAACCATTTTGTACAGAGTTTATCAGGGGTATATAAAATATGTGTGTTGGGGAAGTCTTTTCAGTGACTGTAGTATGTGTTAAAGATATTAAATAAAATTATTATTTGTAAGAAATAAGGCTTTAAGGTATAACACAAAGACTGGATAGAAAATAGATTAAGTTAATATACTGTGATATTGGGCTGATGAGATGAGGAGTAAAAGTGTATTGATTATACTATATGTAGAAGTTATGCATTTTCTATCATTTTTTACAATGGTGGATGTCTAGATCAATGTCCTTGGTTTAAGCTATAAAAAAAGTGTTCTATATAAGCAAGTAGGTTTGAATAAGAAAATGATGAAGCCATGAAAAATGCTAAGTTCCTTGCATCTGCAAAGATATTAGCTTGCTTTTTCCATTAGTGAATGTTCTCAGTGGGAGAGTAGTAGTCTACAGCCGAAAGCAGTTGTACATTCTGAGTGAAGTTACAAAGATTCCTTCATGCATCTGCAGAGAGATAGCTTTGTTCTTCCTCACTGCTGACTACTTATACATGGAGAACAGCTGTCTGCATGTGAAAACAACCAAGTTTGTGGGAAATGCAAAATATAAAGGTAAAATGGCAGGCAGTTCATTGAAAAATAAAGTTGTTAATTATAGAAAGGGAATAAGAACAGCCTCCCTAGTAGCCCAAATACTTTAATGCATTTAATTGCACAGTGTAGTTTAGTTTTACTTAACCATTGCCAATTCTTTTTTATCTTAGAGCTAGAAGGATTTTTTTTCTGAAATCATACAAGCTATTTCTCACATATCTTCTTAACTTCTCTCTGTTCCCAATTAGTTTAAGTGGAGGCACAGTCTGTAACATATAATTTAGTATGGTTAACCCTAATTTTATTTTATAATGCCTGTGGGAGCAGATATCAATTAGTGGCAATTGTTCCTATCTGGAGGGCTAAACTTTATTTTTTGAAGCTGTACATAGTTTTGTGTTTGTTCTAAGTTAACACAGGATGGGGGTAGTCTGAAAATATAGTTTATATATGCGGATTTTCATTAAAAGAAAATGTCTTGAAAATGTGACAAAGGCTTAAATTGAGGAGAGAACTGTACAAAGGATCATCCTGCCAAACAGTCTGTGCACACAAGACAAAAATTGGAAATACAAATTAAACTCATGTATATTAGGTGGGCAAAGTATCTTTTTATCATAATGGCTATGCTACCCATTTTATCTTGGAAAATAAATTGCCTTATAAGTATAGATAAAAATGGAAGAATATTGAATTATACTAAGAAATGCAACATACAAACAGCAATGCTGCAGGAAATGCATTTGTAAGGAAATAAGCCTTTAAATTTCACAAGGATTTCAGGATGGATACTCAGCAGAAAATTAGAGACGAAGGAAAAGGGGATTAATACTGATTGCTAGAGGGTGCTCCAATAGTAGTAGAAGAGAAAAAAGCATGTTAGGTATGTAGTACTAAGGGGCTACTGGCAAGGGAGGAGGATTACACTGGCATGCATTCATATTCCAAAAACTGCTGTTATACAGCTTAAGAAAATTTTGGAATAAAATTATCAGCTCTCAGCAGGGATTATTACTTATAGGTGGGGGCTAGAACTTGATTTGCAATAGGAAGGATATATCAGGGAGACCCCGAGAGACAAATATAGCAAAAGAGGGTACATTTTCTGAAGTTTATGGAAATATTTAGTGTGGAAGAATTGAATTCAATAATAGAGACTAAGAAGTTGCATATTAATCCCATGGTGCAATAACTGGGCTACACTGGATAGAAACTGAATTTCTCAGGAACATGTGCATTTTATTTAAAGTGTCACCTATCCAATAACTTTCAGATCATTTATCAATAAAAAGCAAGATAAAAATGCAAGGTAGAGAAGTAAAAATAAAGCACCAGTGCTTTCCCACCTACATGTTAAAAATGAGAAATGTAAAGAATGGATACTGGAAATTATTTGAGTTATTAGATAAGATAGAAATTTCTTCAGAAATGATAGCTAGTGAGTGGGATAAAATGAAAATAGAGTTTTACGAAATGGGTAGAAATAAAAGGTAGGTCTGGTTAAGTAATAGGAATTATTTAGAAGGGCTGACAAAGGTTAAGTAATAGGAATTATTTAGAAGGTGTGACAAAGAAAGTATTTCAGAATAGGGGGGAATCTCACAACAGAAGGAACAACTGCAAAGTGTTAAAAAAGGAGAGTATTTGGATAATATGCATAAGTTTAGAAACATTTTTGACAACTCCAGAGCACAAAAACTTGTATCACAATGACTTAGGGAACAGAAAGCAGAAAGGGTAGTTGCCAAACTTAGGGAACCTGTAACAAGAAAATAACCAGAGATCCTGCAAATGTATTAACATTTTGGGCATTTTATGAAAATTTGTATAAAGCAGAGGAAAGTGGAAATCAAGAAAAATCACTCATGGAAATATTTATGGAAGTTTTAATTATGCCATGGTTTGCAGTAGATGAGGTCGAACAACCAAGTTATGATAGGTGAAAATGAGTTAAAAGTGTTGACATAATCAATCTGCAGGAATAACTCCAAGAATACACGGTATTCCTGTGGAGGTTTAGAAGGAAAAAAAGTGATCAAAATTTGTAAGATGTTGCTTAACACTATTTTAAAATGAGGCAGGCACCAACATCTTGGAAGAAAGCTGGGGTGGTTGCATTACTATAGATAGTAAAGACCCATTTAATGCAGCTTCATACAGATCCCTTTCAATTTTAAATCATGATTATAAAGTGTTTATATGTCTATACTTGCTAAAAGAATGGCAAAGGTGTTTCCAAAATTAATAGATATGGATCAGTGTGGTTTTGTGGAGGGGAGACAAACATTTGATAACAACAATGATCCGGAGGGAAACAGAATGTACGATAATGCAACTGATGCTGGTAGGTCTTGGTGCAGAAAAAGCAATCTACAGTAAGCTGGGATTTTATGAGGCTGGAAATGGAAACATTTGCATTTCATAATACAATAAGGTTAATTAGGAGGCTATAACAAAGGATAGGAGGCAAAAAATAAAGTGTAAGGGGTCCTCTCCAATAAGTTGTGTTTGAATAGAGGAACCAGACAGGGATGTCCTCTTTCCCCTTTATTTGCCTAAGGGACTCAGAAATGTAAGAATGTAATTGGTATGATAATCATAAAAGATGGGTTTATTTGCAAATTGTATTGTCTTTTTGGGATATAAATTTAATGAAAATAAAGGCTATTGAGGCAAATGATGTACCCACACATGTATTGGTTCAGCAATACCCATACTTATGGGGACACAATAGGATGAAATTAGGAGAATAGATTAAAGAGACTTTTATGGCAGCTAAGGATACATGGGAAGAGACTAAACAAAAGATAAAAACTGAAAAACTGGAAACTCTTGTTTATGGATATGGATAGTGAGATGCAAGCAGTGAAAAGATTTTTAGTCCCTTTAGTATTACATACACATCGGGCATATTTTTATCAACTAAAGGAAAAGCTTTGGATAATAATAAAGAGTTGAAAGAATTTATCAGAGTTAAGTGGGATAAGCTGATCCTTACAATAGAACAAGGTTGTTTAGGATTACTTGATTCAAAGGTGCACTTTCAAGCTGCACATTTAAGGCTCTTATAACACAAGCAGAAGGTTTGAATTCAAAGTGGACAAAGATTATAAGGCAGAGTGGAAGTTGAAGAAATAAGGAAAGAGAGAATGATTTTAATAGAGATCCTTAAGTAGAACTACCATACAGATTATTTATTTATTTTATTTTACATTTGTTTACCAGGAAGTGTCTGACTGGGTAGGGAGCCCATTTTCAGTGGAGACCCAGGGAGAAAAGCTTCATAATGCAGTAACTAATAAAGTGGTATTACATGAGTGGAAAATACAGGTTATAATATGACAAGTTATACATAAATAGAATTGAGAAAAAGAAAAATAGAACAAACATTTTACATTTACATTTTAACAAATTCAATATGTAGTCACAACATAAATTATATGGCAGCATCCTAGCTGTTCAGACTGAGGAAAGGAACTACAGTTGGAAATAGGAATAGTTAAAGTAGGTAAGAAAAAAGGGGACACAGGTATAGTCAGCCAGAAGATATACAGGACATAGCCATTGATTTGTGAGGTGTTCCTAGAGGAGTTGCTGGAATTTGGGAGTAATTATGGTGTTTATGGGATTGATTTCCAGGTCTTAGATATTTTATTGGAGAATAGGGAATCCTCAAAAAGGTGCTGCTGCTGGCCTTAGTGACTTTTAGTAGAAGTTTCTCACAAGATCTTAAGGTGTTATTAGAAAGGTAAGGTTTGGCTCTATAGAGTGAGTCAAGTTTGATGTGAACCTATTTGATGGTTAGCACTATGTGTTTATCAAATTTAAGACAATTGTCAATTGTGACCCCTAGAAGTTTAGTTTGTTCCACAGGTTCAATCTTAGTTTTATTGGAAGAGTAGATGATGAAGGGGGAAGTTTTTTTTTTGGTTTGATATCAGAGATTATAAGTTTAGTTTTGTTTGGGTTGAATATTAGTTGGTGGTCAGAATGATAGTTTTCTATGTCCAGGAGAGATTTTTTTTTCTTGAAGTTCATGAAGTGTTAGGGCAAAGCAGATGAGGCTCTAGATGAGTGGAGGTGTTCAGGTTATTAGTAAATATGATGAAAAGCAGGGGCCAAGGATTGAGCCGTGAGATACACCAACATAGATGAGTAGGAGAGGGGAGAGTTTGCTTTCCCACTTAACCGCCTGCTGTCTGTCAGATAGGTAGCTTTGAAACTAAGATAGTGCAAGCTGGGTAAGGTTATAGGATGAAAGTTTTTGATTAGTTTTTGGTGGGAAACTGTATCAAAAGCTTTAGACATATCAAGGAAAATAGAGACTAGTTGGTCCTTATTTTTGAGATGGTTTACAGTATTAGTAAAAAAGCTGATTAGTGTGGTAATGGTGCTATACTTGGGCCTGAAACTGTGTTGGGAATTGGAGATAAGGTTAATATATAGTAAATAGTCAAGGAGTTATTTATAGATGCATTTTTTAAGAATTTTGGCTAGTGGGGAGAGAATAGTAACAGGTCTGTAGTTTGAGAAGTCTGTAGTGGGGCCACCTTTATGTAATGGAATAATATGAGATATTTTCCAGATATTAGGTATGTAATGCTCAGAAACAGAAAGACTGATTAGGACAGAGATAGGATAAGAGATGGTATCAGCAGCTAGTTTGAGAACTTCAAGAGGGGTCAGGTCAGCAGCGAGCGATGAGGGCTTTAATTTGTACAAAAGTTTTTTTCTGGTGCCAGTTTGTATGGGCCTAATAGTGAATGAGTTATGGCTTGATCCTGGGCTGTTTGGGATTGATATGGAAGTACTGATGTCATTGTTTACGAGTGATGTTACGGAGTTGATAAAATGCAAATTGAATTGTGATGTTATGATATCTGTAGTATTTGAGGTGGTGGGTGGTGGTGTAGTGGATTGCCCTGGATTAAGGAGTTGTTTGATACTTAACCAGATTTTTTGAGGGTTGTTCTGGTACTTTTTTGGGTTGTGTGGATGCAAGACTTTTTGTCATTCTTAATTTGTTTTTTGGTTAGGTTTCTTAATTGCCGATATGTGATAAGGTTGTCTTTGTTTTTCGTTTATTGATATAGTGACCATTCTCTGATTCACTATTTGAGTAGTAGCTTGGTGTCCTTGGTAAGCCATGGTAGTTGTTTAGATTTAACACAGAGTTTCCTTAGGGGTGCGGGATCATTTAATATATTGAGAAACGTATTATTAAAATTTTAAACTGCTAGGTCTAAATGGAGGTATTTTAAAGGAGACCAGTTACATTGTTGAAGGAGTGTGTTAAATATGTCAGGGGAGAATTTTGTTTTGCTACAAACATGTTTAAATATGATATATTTGGAGTACATATCCACTGCCTAAATAGGAAGGTGGGTAAATGATCACATAAACAGTATGGGATGCAATCAGATTCATAACCAAGGTTGGGTCTGTTTGTTACTATCCGGTCCAGGATGGAATGTTTGTTGCTGTTTTTGTCATTCTAGTGGGAGAGAGTATAGTTTGAGAAAAGTTATAGAGGTTAATAAAGTTAGAAGGGTTATCAAAGGAGCAGGTGTGCCAGTCCAAGTTAAAGTCCCCTAAGATTATTGTTTCCTGGTTGAATAAGGAAGCTGACCAGCAGAGGAGATTTTCAATGTTGTATTTGTTGTTTCCTGGTGGGAAATAAGTAGTGATTATTATTATATTTTTGGGGGAATTTAGTTGTAGACATGCTATTATTATTTCTGAATCACAGAGTTCTGGAGGTTTATACTCTAGGTGATCTAGTTTGAGTGCAACTTTGTACATAATTGCTATGCCACTGCCTTGTTTGTTCATCCTCTCAAGTTATGTTGTAGCCTTGGGTTAAAATTTCAGTATCTTTTTTATGTGGGGTTTTAACCAGGTTTCAGTTAAGATTGCTACATCGGGAGAGTAAAGGCCAAGGATAACATGGAATTCATTTACTTTGTTTAGCATGCTTCTGCGATTCATGTTGATAATTAGAAGGTCAGAGCTGTTGAGTTTTGCAACACAGCTATTGTGTGTTAGATTGCTGTTGTACTGTCTGAGTGTGTTTTGCATAAGAAGGGAGGTCAGATGTTGGGGTTGGGGACCTGGGGTTGGGTGTATATCCCCTCTTAACTTGGTTTGAGTGAGTGTGAGTAGGAATAGGTGAAAAATTTTGGATAAGAGTCTGGAATGTTTATGAGAAGTTGTGGATAGCAATTAAAAAAGAATTGAAGGATTTTTTTCTGGGAAGACAGCAAGGGTCAAGTGGGATAAGCTGATTCGACCAATAGAACAAGGTGGACTAGGATTATATAATTTGAGGGGGTATTTTAGAGCAACACAGTTAAGGCTGTTATACATAGCACAGGCAGAAAACTATAATTCAAAGTGGAAAGGGATGATGCTGATGCAGGGAGGAAGCTCAGGAAATAAGGAGAGATTGGGATTTTGGATGCAGACTCTTAAGGAGAACAACCAAAATCATACAGAGTATTATATTTATAAAATAGGAGGGACTATTCTAAGAACCAAACCAGCACAAGAATGGAGAAAAGAGATTTTGCCAATAGGGTTGACTGCGGTCAGGGATACATGCAATAGGCAAGAGGGAGCTGGAATTTACTGGAGAAAACTGGCAAAGGAGTCAAGGTATTGGGAGCAAATAACTAGAAGGGGAAAGGTAATAGAATGGGAAGAGTTCAAAAATGTATTTGGACTGCAGGTTAGAGATTGCCTTCCCTATCAAGGATTGATATCACAGTATAGGCAAAGGGAAAGAAATATGGGCTCCTAAATGAAAGACCAGCACTGGTAGAGTTTTTAATAGAATCTAGAACAGAAACTGCCATTAAAAAAGGAATAATTAGTAAAGCATATAAAATACTGCATGATATTTATAAGAATCATTCAGATGAGCTTAGAAAGGATTGGGAAGATAAACTGGATAAGCAATTCACAAAGAGACAATGGGGGGGGGATATGTGTATATCTCCCAAATATGCAACAAAGTCTAGAAGATTTAGGATGTTTGCCTGGAAATGTTTATATATGTATTTTTATACCCCAAGTAGACTCCAAAGAATTTTTCCTCAGGTGTATAGCAAATGTTGGAGGTGTGACGGGCAAGAAAGAGGTAGCTGGGAACATATGTTTTGGAGTTGTGATGAGCTGGCAGACTTTTGGGATTCCTTGCAGACTGTTCTGTAGGAGATGCTGGGTGAGCAGATTGGACTGACTGGGGAGGTGATTTTTTTGAGTTGTGATACAGAATTAGAATTACCTAGACATAGTAAAGCCTTGCTGAGTTTAATTATGGTGGCTGCTAAAAAAGCAATTACTAGAAAGTGGAAATGAAAGTCCAGACCAACTTTAAATATAAAACAAGAAGGACTGTCACAAAAAGTTAACAAAATAAGCGAAGACCCAGGTGGTAAAATCTAATGTGCTTAGAAAAATATGGACACCAAAGTTAGCGCTTTCATTAACTTTATTCCACATGAACTTCTTCAGAAACAATTAGAACTCCACCCAACTTGCAATTTATATAATAATGAATGAATCACATGCTATATGATGTCACAAAGAAGGTTTTACACATATAAAATAAAATAAATATAATACTGATGAATATATTACATCAATACAAAAACATTTTGTAAATAATTATAACACTTGAAAAATCAAAGTGTTATTTTCTCATTTGTAAAAAAACATTTTATATTAATTGACTCATTTAATCCATGAGCAAAATCTGCTCCTAGATGTAGCTGCCAAAGAGACTCTTTACACTCTAAAATAACTTTACTATCCCCCATAAAAGTTCCTAAAGGAACATTGTCTAGAACAGAAAAAGTGAATTTCTTAAAATTGTTACATGCTAGTGAATGCTTGCCCAACGCATTAGCTGCATCTTTTTTCTTTATAGCTAAAAGGTGTTCACTAATTCTTTTTCTAAAACGTCTTGTAGTCATGCCTATATAGTAACTTGGACATGTCGAACATTGAGCTATGTAAACCACCATTTTGGTATTACATGTATAATAATTTTTGGACCAATAAATCCTTCCTGTGTGAGAAAGCTGAACTGAAGAAGAATTACTTATGTATCTACATTGCCTGCAGTTATTACATGCATAAGTACCTTTAGCTACAATTTTCCTATCTATATTCCATTCACTTTTTGTGGCTCCCCATTCTAACATACTTTTGATGTTTTTAGTTATTTTTAAAACGAAATTGGGTTGTTCACCTATAATCTTTATCAAATCTGGATTCCCTAATAGAACCTTCCAATTCTACACTATGATGTTTTTAATAGACCACATATCGTTTGTAATGGGTAAAACAAAAGCACATGAGAATTCTTTGTTAGGAACAACTACCTTCCTATTAGTAGTGTTGTTGACTACAGGTACTGATGGTCGAAAAGACAAAATAGGACAAGCTTTGTCCTTTCTAAGTTGTATCACTTCATTTACTATGACTTGTAACCATGATGAATTATAGCCCCTAGCCATAAAGAAAGTTCTTAACATTTCTGTCTCTTTAGAGAAGATTACATCCTGCGATGTTAATCTACTAAGCCTAATGAGTTGTCCCTTGACTACTCCTTTTTTCATGTGAAAAGGATGTAAGCTTTTTTTATGCAAATATTGATTTGCAAATGTGGACTTTCTGTAGATCTTACTTATAAATTGTTTAAAGGTCAAGTCATAGGTCAAATTTAAGTCAAGAAAATTTAGACTCTGGCAGTACCCTCCTATGGAAAACTTAAAAAAAGTCGTAGTACTATTTAAGAATTCCACACATTTTTCAAACATTTCTGATGTACCATGCCAAAGGAAAATTAAGTTGTCTATGTAACGACGATAAAATAAAATATTCTTACCAAAAATGTTATTATCAATGAACTTACTTTCCCAATTGGCCATTACAAGGTTACATATGCTGGAGCTACTTTTGCTCCCATTGCAACCCCAGCAATTTGCTTGTATAATACCTTGTTAAATGTGAAAAAATTGTTGTCAAGTACTAAGTCCATTAGGGTACAAATTGTGTTAATTTTAATGTTGTCCAGACTGCTATATTTGTTTAAGTATTCTCTCAAAAAATCTATTCCTGTTTCCTGATCAATGCATGTATACAATGACACTACATTCAAAGATGCAAAACAAAATGCCTTGCCTGATGGTTCAAAATCTCTTAGTAATTCCAACAAGTGCCATGAGTCTTTCAAATAATACTTGGAAGTTTGCACAATGGGATTAAGTATATAATCCAACCAGGTTGAAAGGGTTTCAGTCTTATAATTGTTTGCTGAAATGATAGGTCTAAAAGGGGGGGTTCTGGCTATTCTTTTGTAATTTTGGAATACCAAAAAGATGAGCCATTTTTGGATGTTCCACTAGTAAATACGTGAAACTTGAATGATCTAATTCTCCCTGAAAAAACATGTCAAACAAACATTGTCTAATTTTATGAAACTTTGATGGACAAAGTTAATTTCCACTTTCTTATATGTTTTATCATCAGTCAGCATATCTTCCATAGATGTGTTATAGATTTCTGTGTCCATTATTACTATTTTACCACCCGTATCAGCCTTCATGACTCTTACCTCTCTGTTTTCATTAAGAGTCTTTAAAGCTTTTGCTTCTGAATCTTCTAAATTGTATACATTGGTGTTGTATCTTATTGCCCTAAATCCTGCTTTACAAATGTTTTGAAAAACTTGAAGAGTACCTATTAATGGAGGATTGTAGGTACTGACTTTTTTTGGGCCTGTAATAGGAACTTTGTACTGAATGTCATGCATAATATATTTTAAATTTAATTTTCTTAAAGCTAGTCTAAAATCAACCAAAGATCTAGCTACATTGAAGGAATTCCCAGAAATAAATGAAAAGCCTTTCTTTAAAAGCTTTACCATGGGCTGTTGAAGGACTAAACTTGACAAATTGTGAATCTGAATATCATATTCAGAAAAATCTGAAGCAACTACCATTTTTTCTTGCTTCTGCCTCTTCCCTTCCCCTTGTTCAGCACTACTTTTGACCAAGTCAGACCTCTCTTTTTCCCCTGTTTGTCCACCAAAAAAGGAGCACCACTGTTCGAAGTATTAGCCCCTTCATTGGTACAAAAATTTGTGAAAACTTTCTTATTATTATTGTGCAAATCACCATTCAGATCGTTTGTCATGGCACCATTATTGTTGTCACTTATAGAAATATTAGAACTGTTGTTATTTCCAGAATTTAAACTGACACTAGTAGTAGAAGAACTGTTCCCATTATTCCCAGTCTCTATGTTTGTGTTTTCATTTAAAACACTTATAACATTTTTGTTATTCACAAAATATGCAGTGTTGTTAGCATATGCTGAAATATCACGTTTAAACTTTTTGCTTTCTAGCCACTATTGTGGCTCTCTGCCTATCAGCTTTTGCTACAATACCACAATACAAGTTGTAAAAAAAAGGAAAACGGGAGAAATTTTTTTATCTTTTTATCCAAATCATTCATTTTGTTTTTAACATCTTCAATTTGTTTGTGATAGTGTTCTGTTAGCACATTCATAAGGTTAATACCAAAGTCATTGAACATATAGACTAGTTTATGATATAAACTATCCCCAAAGTTGACACAATTGGGGAACTTATTAGTTCTCAAACCTTGTGGAACACATTTACGTTTCACACTTTCACTCAAGTAACTAATTTCAATGTCCAACATGACATATTTTAAAGTCAACTTCTCCAAATCGTAAATGGTTTGTTTACAAGTCTTTTGCTCAAAAATAAAGCCGGAAGAGGTTTCTTTACTTATAGAACCATTTGCTTCAAATTCTGCTATATCTGCAAATGGATTATTTATGTTCTTTAAAATGTGGTCCAAAACGCCATTAGGACTTAACGGCAGCTCTTCAGCCCGCGTCTCACCGACTTCTGTATCCAGTGTACTGGATACGGTCTTCCGACTATGTCCGGAAGCATTTGATCCCTCTTTCGATCCACCGCTACCAATAACTGCACTTTCAAGACCCCTCTGAATGGCAGTGGTAATGACAGACGTAATCTGCTCCGAAAATTGAGCAAAGCTATCCGGAACTGAATGGGTGGAAAGATTCAACAGTGTGTCCTGTGACATACTTTGGAAAGCCAAAAGGATTGAAACCACGAACCACAAAACACTTAGAATATAAAACAAGAAGGACTGTCACAACAAGTTAACAAAATAAGCGAAGACCCAGGTGGTAAAATCCAATGTGCTTAGAAAAATACGGACACCAAAGTTAGCGCTTTCATTCAATTTATTCCACGTGAACTTCTTCAGAAACAATTAGAACTCCACCCAACTTGCAATTTATATAATAATGAATGAATCACATGCTATATGATGTCACAAAGAAGGTTTCACACATATAAAATAAAATAAATATAATACTGATGAATATATTACATCAATACAAAAACATTTTGTAAATAATATAACACTTGAAAAATCAAACTGTTATTTTCATATTTGTAAAAAACATTTTATATTAATTAACTAATTTAATCCAGGAGCAAAATTTGCTCCTAGACGTAGCTGCCAAAGAGTCTCTTTACACTCTAAAATAACTTTACTATCCCCCATAAAAGTTCCTAAAGGAACATTGTCTAGAACAGAAAAAGTGAATTTCTTAAAATTGTTACATGCTAGTGAATGCTTGCCCAACGCATTAGCTATATCTTTTTTCTTTATAGCTAAAAGGTGTTCACTAATTCTTTTTCTAAAACGTCTTGTGGTCATGCCTATATAGTAACTTGGACATGTCGAACATTGAGCTATGTTAACCACCATTTTGGTATTACATGTATAATAATTTTTGGACCAATAAATCCTTCCTGTGTGAGAAAGCTGAACTGAAGAATAATTACTTATGTATCTACATTGCCTGCAGTTATTACATGCATAAGTACCTTTAGCTACAATTTTCCTATCTATATTCCATTCACTTTTCTGTTCTAGACAATGTTCCTTTAGGAACTTTTATTGGGGATAGTAAAGTTATTTTAGAGTGTAAAGAGTCTCTTTGGCAGCTACATCTAGGAGCAGATTTTGCTCATGGATTAAATGAGTCAATTAATATAAAATGTTTTTTACAAATGAGAAAATAACACTTTGATTTTTCAAGTGTTATAATTATTTACAAAATGTTTTTGTATTGTAATATATTCATCAATATTATATTTATTTTATTTTATATGTGTAAAACCTTCTTTGTGACATCATATAGCATGTGATTCATTCATTATTATATAAATTGCAAGTTGGGTGGAGTTCTAATTGTTTCTGAAGAAGTTCACGTGGAATAAAGTGAATGAAAGCGCTAACTTTGGTGTCCATATTTTTCTAAGCACATTGGATTTTACCACCTGGGTCTTCGCTTTTCTAGACCAACTTTACTAGAAGTAGTGACTATAGTAACAGAGATAAACCAACTGGAAATTGGATATGTAGAAAAGAGAAGGAGCAAACTACATAGAAAAAAAATGGGAATTGCGTTATCAGTGTATATACAGAGCAGGAATTTGGTTTAACAGGCAGGATTTGAATGAGCTACATAATGCTAAATTGACAATGACTGGAAGGTTTATAAGTGATTTATAATGTTTACGACTACAGTTGTTTCAATGGTGTCTGTGATGTAAACTGTTTGCAACCAAAGTGATATAATTTTGTATGTTTTTCATTTATATAAATGTAAGACTGCCTTTGTCATATGTGGAAATTTAATAAAGATGTTGAAAAAAAAAGAGTCTGGAATGTTTATGGAGTTGGTGTGGTGAAGCTGTATGTGGGCACATGTGAACGTAAAGAGTTCTATGTTGGAGGTGTTGTAAAGTTGCGGTGGTGTGTGTGTGTGTGTATGTGTGTGTGTATATATATATATATATATATATATATATATATATATATATATATATATATATATATATATATATATATATATATATATATATATATTCGCGGTACCTGGTGTGTTGGAGAGTAGATATTTATGATTTGCAGTTTGTGATAGGAGGTAGAGTGGCATTAGTAAGGAAAGGAGTGCAGTGTATGGATAAGTAAGGAAAGGAGTGAAGTGCAAGGATGAGTAAGGAAAGGAGTGCAGTGTAAGGATAAGTAAGGAAAGGAGTGCAGTGCAAGGATGAGTAAGGAAAGGAGTGCAGTGTAAGGATAAGTAAGGAAAGGAGTGCAGTGCAAGGATGAGTAAGGAAAGGAGTGCAGTGCAAGGTTGAGTAAGGAAAGGAGTGCAGTGTAAGGATAAGTAAGGAAAGGAGTGCACTGTAAGGATGAGTAAGGAAAGGAGTGCAGTGCAAGGATGAGTAAGGAAAGGAGTGCACTGTAAGGATGAGTAAGGAAAGGAGTGCAGTGCAAGGATGAGTAAGAATGATTGCATTCCCAAAGTAGCAGAAAGTATTCTAACTAAGCCAACACAAGAAAGGAGAAAGGAGATTTTGCCAATAGGGATGTCTGCAAGGAAGAGAACAGAAGATAGGCAAGAGGGTGCTAGAATTTACTTGAGAAAACTAGTGACAGAACCAAGGTACAAACTGCAGAGGGAAAAGCCAAGATGATGTTTGGACTGCAGGCTAGAGGCTACCTTCCCTAGCAGGTACTGAAAGATAGGCAAAAAGAAGAGACTATTTGAATTCTAGGTTAAAGCCCTGCTCTGGTAGAGTTCTTAGCTGAATTTAGAACAGAACCCCCTTGTTAAACAAGGGTTACTTAGTAGGACATATAAATATTGCATGATAACTATTTGAATCAATCACAGGTGGTTAGAAAAGACTGGAAAGAGACAGACTGGAAAAGTTATTTACAAAGGAACACTGGGAAGGCATATATATGGCTCCCAAATATGAAAAAAGTCAAGAGGATTAAAGACTTTTGCTTAGAAGTGTTTGCATAGGTATTTTTATACCCCAAGCAAATATTTGCTATCTACCTGAGGATAAATTCTTTGAGTGCGTGATAGGAACGAAAGAGGCAACTGGGAACATACATTTAGGGAGTGTAATGAGTTGGAAGATTTAAAAAAATGATATACAGAGTACTCAGTCAGAGATATTGTGTGAGCAAATGGCTGTAACTAAAGAAATTATTCTTTTGAGCTGGGACACTGGATCTGAATTGCTTAGACATAGTGAGACCTTAAGTTTAATTCTGATAGCCATCAAAAAAAAATTACTAGAAAATGGAAATCTTATCTAAACCAACTGTATTTGAAGTACTGAATATTATAAGAGATGAAATAACTGGAAGAGGGATCTTTAGAAAAATGAAGGAACAAATTACATAGAAATGGAAATTGCGAGAACAATGCATGCAGAATAATGTTCAGGAGGAGGTTTAAGGAAAGGTAGGAATTGAAGTAATTATGTCATGTTAGATGATAGTTGTACATGACATACCTTCTCTTTCTTAATAATGTATGTAAAAGGAAAACATGTTCATATGGTTTGGTCTTTTCTGTTAAAGTTTGTTTGCCTAGGTCTTAAGTGATAATTTAATAAAGGTGTTTAAAAACTAGATCACCATAGGAGACCCAAACTTTCTAGAAATAACTCTCCCTAGTAAATTCCTGATGTACTCCAAAATGGCTTAAACTAAATGCTAAAAAGTCTAGTAGCCTCACTTTTGGTAGACATCCCCTCTACCTCATCATACATAGATGCACTACAACAATTACAAAACAAAATATAGTCAGAGACCTAGGTACTTGGGTTGAAAGCTAACCCTCGTTTTATTTATTCACTTTGATAACCAGCATGGAACACTGATCTAAACAAACTTATTTCAGTCTCAGCCTGGACAAATATCAATGACAATAGACAAGCAAGTTAACAAGTATTATGAATACAAACAAAATGTTGTGTGCAGATAGCAATGAACCAGTGTCATTAATAATAATTAAATGTGCACAGTATAAGGGACAATAGGAGGGGATGGTTAGAGGAAGAACAAGAATGGCCACAGATGGCCATGGCAAGAAGTGTGAAACAAGGGGAAAGTGTGAAAGATAGCAAAGGTAAGGCAAGGGCTGACAGAAATTATCTATATACAATAAGGAAGAGTTGTCACATTAGTGTAGGGAAATAAACTGAGGAAGACAAAGGTGCTTGAATACTGAGAGACAGTGGGATTAGGTCATGTGTCCAGAAGGAAAGCATTTGCAAACTGACTCAGACTTCGGATGATCTTTAAGCTGAGCACTGAATAAGGGGTATGAGGTGAGGTCTTTATGATTAGTAGGGAAAGATTTCAAGAGTTTGGGGCCTGAGAAGGAGAAGACCTGGCTACTGCAACAAAATCTGGTTCTGGGACTTTGAAGAAGTGGACCAGAGTGGCTAAGACTTCTCATATTCTAACTGTAGGGTTATCTGAATAGGTTGGAGGCAAGGAAAAGATGGGCATATTTTTATGAGAAGCTTGTAGAGTTGGGATCCAAGCAGCAGACTGGCACATTGTTGGACAGGTGACCAATCTGGTTTATTAAATGTGATACAGTGGTGCTCATTTCTAGTGGAGAGGGTAATGAAACAACAGATATAATTGCTTATAGTTTGGATGATGGTGGAGGAGCTTTTCTTGGATGTTGCTGCAACCAGAGAAGTCCATACCCAGGCTGTGCTGGTAGAGTGCATTTACCTATCACAATCCTGGTTCGTCTGGGGAGAAAGGGGAATTGTTATGGGATCAGAATAGAAGGGAATTTTCTTCTTTATTTGTTCTAGGTTAAGGTGAAAGTTCTGTGCAGGATCAATCCACATACCAAGGTTGTTGAAGGTGATGACCTTTGATGATCATGTGATAACATGTCAGGAAATTGTTTTATTTAGCCCAGCTTACTGCCAGAGGAATATCAAATATCTAAATGGGTAATCACTCTCTTACTCAGCATTGATCAAGCTATTTATTTAGTAGAATGCATCCTGCTAGAGACATAACTGAAACATTAAGACCCCAAAAGTTCCTAATCAAAAAGATCAAATGCCTAATGTCCGTAAGCTTCCAGAGAGGCTGTCAGTTCTACCCTTTATTCAACATCTTATACTTTAGGGAGATCTCAGTCTTGCTTACCTCTCCATTAGATACCTGATTCAACTTGTAGAGAAACAGGAAGCCTAGGGTAATCCCTCCACCAATACTAGAAACAGGGACCTAAGTTTTCACCAGCGCATTTATAGGTGATTACTAGGCTACTGGCACAAGAGCCTTTACAAGCCTAGCCAATAATACCCAGGATATGACAATATTATATCTTAATTCTCCAGGCATAAGTCACTTGTAAATAAGTGATATGAGAAAGTCAAGGGATAGGGCCATTAGTTGCTCTGCATAAGACATGTGCATTACACTTTATATTTTTAGTGAGAAACTTCTGGGTCCAATCCATTTGGTATAAGTGCCTAGTTAGTTACATGCAAAATGAGCCCTGTACTCATTTATGTACCTTATGAGGGCTGAGTACAATGGCACTATGACTTCTTCTGATCTTGATGCCATGCCTTTACTTATAAATTTAGTCACACAGGAGGATTTCATCACTACTGTTGCTATCTGATGGTCAACGTTGAGTTTACTATCTGCGTTCCTAGGTCCCTCACCACTACTTTAGGGTGTGCTATCAAAATAATAAATTGTAGGGATATCTCATTTACCAAAGCATATGATTACACCTTTTTTAGTATTTAGTCTGAGACCATGGTTTTGGCACCAGTCATTTGTCATTTATAGACCTGTCTGTAGGATGTCAACATCATTTGGGGATTCAGGGATTGCTCCCAGGCCCAGCTTACAGTCAATGGTGAACTTGGTGAGCCAGAGGCCCCCAACATTGGCCTTCACTTCAGAGAAATATATACCAAACAGGAGGTGTCCCAACATTGAACCCTGTGGGACTCCGCTAGTAATAGGTTTTTTACTCTGTTCTGTCAGTGACCCACTTGGCTATCTATCTGATGATGTAGGGGTTTATGCCAAACTCAGTAAGTTTATCTATGATCCCCAAGAGGGGGATTGTGTCAGAAGTTTTGGCCAGGTCTAGATAAGCAGTGTGTAACATTTTACCATCATCAAGATGTCCAACAGACCGAGCAGGCAAGACCTCCCTTTGACAAAGACAAACTGAGTCTGGTACAGTGTTTGTAGAGTTTCTATGTTGTTATTAATCAGGTCCTTTATAATTCTCTCCATGGCCTTGCAGACAAGAAATGGTCAAGCTTATGGGTCTGCAGTTCCCTGGGTCAGTTGATGCCTATCACCCCTTGTGCAGAGGGATGTCTGTTGCAGTCCTCCATTTCTCTTCGACAAAGCCTGCCTGGAGGCTGTGGCTAAAGATGGTTTCTAGTGGCCCTAATAGATTCTTCTTTAAGCTATTTTAGAACCATCCTGCAATGTTATCAGGACCCATGGAGGATTAGTTTTTGGCTTTAGCGAGAGCAGTAAGAACCTGTTCCCTTGTAATGACCAGTAGGGAGATGGTTACGGTTATTTCTTTGGGTGTGGTAGGAGGTTATGGTGGGAGACATTTGAACTGAACTTGTCAGCCAGCAAGTTTGCTATAGCTTCAAGCTGGCTGTAAATGTTGCCATTCATGATTAAATCTGAAGCATTGCTGAGCATTTCCACTGAGGTTATGAGCATAATTAAAAAAATCCTTACGCTTTTGACTGGTGAGTGTCTTTGCACTGTTTTGTCTGTTTCTTCTTGGCTTTGGAGAGGACTTTTTCCCCTTTTGTTGAATAGCCTATTTATGCTAGGGATCCACCAGGTGTGGTTTATTTTTTTGCCAGTAGTCATAGGTTTGACTTGGACAGGTACTGCTTCCTATATGCAGCTATGAATGTAGTTGTAAAATGCTTTTGTGCACAGCTCACAGTAGGCCTCATTGTCATCCAGGTTTGGAAGGGTTTGAAAGTTTAATAGGCTGTCACTTAGTCTGAGGTAATTGGCCTTAGCAAAGTTCTTAGCAGGTTTGGAGTTTGATGGGGGTTCTATGTTAGCTTTCATACTAAAGGAGATCATTTTGTGGTCAGATCCTACCAGGGAGGAGTTATTCCATGGGAAGGAGAAACATCACTCCATGTTTGTGAGTACTAGGTCTAGAATATTTGTACCTGTAGTTGAGGAGCTAACTAGTTGCTCTAGGGTGTTTGCATTGATGAAATCCAAAAACCTCTAAGCAAGTATTCACTTATGGGTCATATAAGTCTTCCAGTTTATGGAGGGATAGTTGAAATCACCCATAAGATTGGTATTAGGCTGAATGCTGAGAAACTCCTGTAGGTTTAGGTATGAGGTGTGGATTTCCAGACTCATGTTAGAGGACCTGTAGCTAGCAAGTATATGATAGGAGGTCACACTTACAGTTAGTTGGGCATGGAGCAGCTGAAGTGAGTCATGTTGTAGGATCAGTCTAGCAGTGTACTTTTTTTCTATGAACACTGAGACACCTCCTCTCTTTGTTTTATTCTGAGTTGAGGGACATCAAAGTGTATGAAAGGCACTGTAGCCTTTGAGAGCCAGTGTGTTTTCCATGGTTCTGAAACATGTTTCCTTGACTACACATATGTCTGTGTTCTCCAGTGTAAGGAGTGCTTCCAGAGAGTGCAGTTTTTATTTAAACTCCTAATGTTGAGCAGCAGTACCTGTAGGTAGTCATGAGGGATTTTTGTTATGTTGGAGGGTTTAACAACTAGGCATGGCCTAAAAAAGGCACTATGGGGATAGACAGAGTTTTTGCCAGTATCTGGAAGCCAAATCGTGACAAGTGCAAACCATCTCTGGCAAAGCATCGTGGTTTGTTGATCATATCTCCCCAGACTGACAGATACTGGATCCCCTTGTTGTGACACCAGAAACTAAACCAGTTGTTGAAGTCAGTCATTTTTTGCTGATACTGTGGCATCATCATTGATGCTACTCAAGGTTAGATTCATATCTGCCTGGGACACATTCAGAGAGTTCCATTATGTCTCTCTTCATATACTCCAGTGAGGTACATCTTAGGTAGTTTATGCTCACATGGACTATGACCACGTCATATTGGTACTTGTGGTTTAATGATCTAAGTGCATGTGTGATCTGGTGGATCCTGGCTTCAGACAAACAGCTCAATGTGATCTCCTTGTTTAGCCTGGTAAGTGGGACATCAGTATGTCTAACAATGGAGTCCCCAATAACTTGAATGTTTGGCTGTGTTGATGTGTTGCCTTAGGGGTTTGGAAGTGGGGCAACTATGATTTTCAGAGTTGTGTTATGTGAGGAGCTGTCTGAGTGTGCACAGGGCTACTGACAGATGCTTTTAGCAGGACTTGGAGGTTTGGGTAGATTACAACTGAGCACCTCCACATATGTGGGTCTATGTGTTTGTGCCTTAGTGTTGATAGTGACTGTTTTGGGTGTAATGCTGACAACCCGGTTTGTATTTTTCGTGTGTGTGTGTGTGTGTGTGTGTGTGTGTGTGTGTGTGTGTGTGTGTGTGTGTGTGTGTGAGTGTGTGTGAGCTTTGCCTGCAATGACATTGCATATCTGCATCTCACACACTGCTTGCCTGTTTTTAAATTAAATGGTTGTCAGTGAACATGAGGCAGTTACTACACTGCCTCAGGATGCCCATATCCACCAGGCCAGAAACAGATGACAGGGAAGCACCTATCCATTTTACCAGATCCTTAGTAGAGGGGAAGGAGTAGGAGAGAGTCACTTTAAAGTCTAAGTGAGAGTATTTAGTAGTATACTATAGGATGACCTGCAGTGGTGCTGCCTCCTGCACAAACAGGCAGGTCTTTGAGCAGCTATAAGCAGTGGGAGACTATGGAGAGTGTTTCATATAGAGGATTTTAAACTGGAGAGGTTTACTTATACACAAGGCATGGGTAACCATGTCTGCACGATGAACAAGCACAAGGCTTTTATCTCAACAGGATGAAAGAATTACACAGTTGAGCCCTCAGGTCAATCAGGTAAACACATAATAAGCCTTCCACCAGCAATTCCCAACTCAGATGTGTTGAATCACCCTCTGCTCTCACCAGAGTGCAGAATAAAATACTGTTATTGTAAAATGAACTGGTTTTGAGCTGAAGTGCAATTAACAAATGCTTTACAGCAAAGACAGAACTCTTGCAGTATCAGGAATCCTTGGAAAACATCTGGCTGGCTGGTTGGATTTGAACCCACACCTCCATCTAGAGATCAGAATTGCCATGAGCCATGGAAGGAGTTTAACTCTGGAGTCTGGCACCATAGACCACACAGCCATCCAGACATTCACAGTTTTGGAGCAGATTTATAATTCAGTACCTCCCAAACCATGGAAATAAGCTTCCCCTGTTTGTTAAACAGTGACTTATCTTTTAAACAAATTGGTATGGTCATCATGGAGAAAGAAGCATGACTTGAGGGAGAGTACAGGTAAGACATGAATGGGCAGAAGACTCTATTGGCCTTGGAATATCTATGAATATTGTCAGTCAGAAAACTACAGCTGGAATGGTGCTGGCTGCATAGCCTAGTACTCTGCTTTTATAAACTGGTTTTATATATTTCCGGATGAGAAAGTCTTATTGATCCTCAAGCACATTTATGTAGTCACATAAATTTAATGTTCTGACAAACATTCCCCTCTAAATCCAGGTAGAGTGCTCACTCTAAGACCATCTGAAGGAAGACTGGCAGCCATTACTACAGTTTAAATATTAAAATTGTGAGAGACTTTACAATCACATCTAGTGGTCAATCACCATGGACATTTGTAGATCCCACTAAGAGTCACCTACTGACCACATCATGTATTTTGACTGTAGATCTGCAGTGTCACCTGCTGAGTGTATCTGGTACCTTTGTGTTTCATTTATATCTGTTAATCCCAAAACTCCAAATCAAGGTGACATTCTTCAACTGAGTCTCATACAACAAATGTTAAATATGCCTGCTTCCCACTTTCTTTGACCAAACTGTTTTGAGTTACTATGAGATGGAGAACACAGCATCTTGTATTATGAATGCTACTTTTGCCTGTAAACCTAACATTAACACTTGACCACCATAATGTCATATTTTCACTCCAAATTAATTTTTGTTTGACCAGGCTTAATCCCTCTTGGGCAATAGCCTTTCTTCATGGAACATCCAAGGTGGCATTCATACTAACTAGGTGGAATTTGGCCAGGGCACAAAAGTAGCTATCCTACTCTTTTCAATGAGTGCTATGGGATCTTTTACATCCATGTGAGCTACCACCAACTCAGGCATATGGGAATTCAGTTTAAGTGTCTCATCCGAAGGATGGTGCCCTCTAGAGCACATCACCCCTCTATATAATGCATCCAGGCTGAGTACTGGATAACAGTCCAAGCACTTAATGTCGGCATTAGACCCCATGGTCTTCTGATCTTACACCATTTGTCACAAATTCAAGTACACTCAAGAAATACTCCCAAGCCTATGATATATACTTATCTGAGGACCACGGCTACAGAACATCTCTGCCCCCTGTTGGACCATTCTCTAAACTACATCTATGATTTTTTACAGCCATCTTAACCAATATAGAGCTAAGTAGCTATTTATTAAACACCTTTATTGAATTATCACTTGTGGCATAGGCACATTTACATTTGCATAAAAGTAATCAAACTGTATTATCACCATTACACTCATTATACTTCACATATATTGCTATGTATCATATAACCAAAGCAACATTACATACATTATTCAATTCTTGCCCTTTTTTTGTTGTTAAACAAGAAACATCTTTATTAAACCATCACTTATGACACAGGCAAGCAAACATTTATATAAATGAAAACAAACCACACCAAGAAAATCCTAGCTGCAAGCATTTTACATCACAAACCATACTGACACACACCCAGTTGCAAACATTATACATCACATAATCTACTCAATCATTTTCAGTCAAACATTACATAGCTTGTTTAAATCTCGCCTTCTTTTAAACTTCATTCCTCCCCTGTATGTATTGTTCCCACATTTCCCATTTTCCTATGTAGTTTGCTCCTACCCTTTTCTAAATTTTTCACTTCCAGTTGTTTTATTTCTGTTGCTATATTCACTACTTCTGGTATAGTTGGTTTAGATTTTTATTTCCATTTTCTAGTAATTGCTTTTTTGGCAGCCACCATTATTAGACACAGGAAGGCCTTACCATGTTTAGCCAAATCTGATTCTGTAGAAAAATCATCTCCCTCATTGCACCAACCTGCCCACCCAGCACCTCCAACAGTGCATCCCTTAGGGAATTCATAAAGTCCACCAACTCACCACACTCCCAGAAAATATGTTCCTAATTTCCTCTTTCTTCCCCATCACACCTCCAACATTTGCTGTCTACCTGAAAATAAATTCTCTGGAGTCTACTTCGGGAATAAAAATATCTTTGTAAACATTTCCAAGCAAAAATCCTAAATCTTCTAGATTTTGTTGCATATTTGGGAGACATACATATATCCTCCTATTGTGAATTGCTTATCCAGTCTCTCTTCCCAATCCTTTCTAACATCCTCTGGTTGATTCTTATAGTTGTCATTCCTACTAAAAAAATACCTATACCAAGCTAAACCTGTCATCTACCGTCAAATACGTAAAAAACTAAACTTTAACCCACTCACATTCATCTCATCCCTCAAAGAATGTAACTGGCATCCTCTAAAGTACCTCAGTCTTGATGACGCAGTTGAAGTTTTTAATACTACCTTCCTGAGCATCCTTAATTACCATGCCCCCATAAGACTTTCCAGAATCAAAGCACAACCCTCCCCATGGCTACAGAAAACCACTAAGTCAGAATTGAAAAACAGGGATAAAGCCTGGGAGCACTGGCGCAAAACCAAAACCCCCTCAACTAGACAGAAATTCCTAGAACTACGCAATAGAGTCAAAAGCTAATAAAACAGGATCAATTCCAGTACTACCAGTCTGCCCTAGACTCCTCTCAACACAGCCCCAAACAATTCTGGTCCTCCATAAACTCCATCCTCCACCCAGGTAAAGTCAGTACCCCTCCTCCTAACATCCCTCACTCCTCATGCTACCTCATTCAACACACACTTCACACAAACCATACTATCACTAGCTAAACAACACAACCCCCCTCCCCTCCAACCCACACCTTCAACTAGTAATCTCCCCACTGCCTTCTCTTTTTCTCCTGTACCTACCTCCAACATAAAAAACTCTTAACTAAACTTAAGTCCACCAGATTAGCAGCAGACAACCTCCCAAGTGAATACCTACAAATCGCAGCTGATGCTCTGGCCTACCCAGTATCCATCTTGATTAACTGATCTCTGTCAGAAAGTTATGTTCCCACACTGTGGAAAGTATCACATATAATTCCCCTCCACAAAGGCGGACCCTCCACAGAACTAACCAATTACCGCCCTATAGCTATTCTCTCTCCACTCTCCAAAATACTAGAGAGATGCATACACTCTCAGGTCTCAGACTACCTCCTTGCTAACAACCTCTTTTCCAATACTCAGCATGGTTTCCTACCAAACCATAGCACCACCACTGCCTTACTCTCCTTTACTAACACTATTCTTCAGCATAAAAACAATGGCTATCTCTTCTCTGCTACTTTCCTAGACCTATCTAAAGCATTTGACATGGTCCCACACAAACAACTTGTCTCTGTCCTCAATAACCTATCCTTCTCACAATCAGTCACCAACTGGTTTCAGAGTAACCTGTCTGACCGCAAACAATCCGTTGCATGGCAGAATGACATGTCTCCCCAACTACCTGTCTCCATAGGGGTTCCCCAAAGATCCATCTTTGGACCCCTACTATTCTCTGTTTTCACCAATAATCTAGCCTCTGCCACCAAACATGGCACACTCATACAATACGCAAATAACTCAACCATCATCTGCTCAGCCCAGTCCTTACCCGAACTGCAAAAAGTCACACAGGAAGCCTTTTCCTCTGTTGAAACTTGGTTATCCGATGCCCAATTAATACTCAACCCAAACAAAACTAAACTACTCATCTTCCAAACCACCAAACATACTCAAAACAACTCTCACTTTAACATCACAGCAAAAGACAACACCACTATATACTCAATTGAACACACCAAATTGCTAGGAGTGGGAATAGACAATAAACTAAAATTTGACATTCACATATCCTTGACCATTCACAAAAAACTAGGAGCACTATACAGAAATAAGCAACTTCTCACCAAAGCAGCAAAGATTTCAATAGCAAATTCCCACCTTATATCCACCCTACTTTATGCCTGTCCAATATATACCAACCTAAGGCAATGCAATTCAAACAAGCTAGAGACCTGCTACAACAAAATCGCCAAATTTGCCACAGGGGCATCCTACTGTAGTCACCACTGTCTCTCACTTGCTGAACTGGGCTGGCTTGAACTCCCTCACCTCCTTCAATGGTATCAACTCTCACTCGCCCACAAACTAGTAAATCATCCACTAAATGTCCCATCCCTCCAGAATCCACTCCAATCCTATCAAAGCACCAGACCACTAAGATCCAGCAACAAAAATCACTTGCAGATCACTAAAGCCAGTAACTCTGCTGGTGAAGCACTATTCTCTTGCACCATAGCCAAATTATGGAACTCCCTCCCACCCACAATTACCTCCATACCATCATGCACCCACTTCAAAACTTTACTAAAAGCACACCTAAAAACATGCTGGCTATGCCCTTGCAACTCCCACTCTAATATCACCCTCCCTATCCAACCACTACCTTTCTTTCTACTCCACTAACTACCTTGATTATAGCAAGCTCAGATGCTCATAAGCCAGTACTTATTATACAGCAGGAACTTCTTCTTGTAACATTTGTTAATGTCTGTTATGTACTTCACAGATAAAGATCCTAGTTGTCTACTGATGTAGTATGTTCTTCATCTGTAAATATGCTGTAAGTAATTGCTAAGTAAATTGTTAATCGCTATGTAATCCAATGTAACTACTGTCTGTTTATTTTAACTGTGGAGCTTTTCTCCTCGGGCCTCCGCTGAAAATGGACCTACGTCCAGTCGGACACTCCCAGTCAACAAATATAAATAAATAATAATAAATAAAATAAATAATCATGCAATGTTTTATATGCTGTAATAATTATTCCTTTTTTAATGACAGCTTCTGTTCTAGATTCTACTAAAAACTCTATCCGTGCTGGTCTTTCATTTAGGACCCCCCTATTTCTTTTTCGTTGCCTACACTCTGATATCAGTCCTTGATAGGGAAGGTAATCTCTAACCTGCAATCCAAATAAATTCTTGGCGTCTTCCCATTCTATCATCTTTCCCTCTTTAGTTATTTGCTCTCAATATCTTGGTTCCTTAGCCAGTTTACTCTAATAAATTTCAGCCCCCTTTTGCCTATTGTCTATATCCCTAATTGCAGTCATCCCTATTGGCAGAATCTCATTTCTCCATTCCTGTGTTGGCTTAATTCTTAGGATAGTTTCTACTACTTTATAGATATAATATTCTGTATAATTATTGCCATTCTCCTTAAAGGCTTGTATCCAAAATCCCAGTCTCTCCTTGTTTCTTGGCCCCCCCCCCATTTCATCATCATCTGTTTCCACTTTGAATATCAGTTTTCTGCTTGTGCTATGTATAGAAACCTTAACTGTCTAGCTCTGAAATACCCCTTCAAATTGGGTAATCGCAATCCACCCTGTTCTACTGGAAGGATCAACTTATCCCATTTGACTATTGTCATCTTCCCCTCCCAGATAAAGTCCTTCAGTTCTTTATTAATTGCTATCCACAACTTCTCCTCGGGTTGATAAAAACATGCCTGGCCTGTGTATAAGACGAATGGGACTAAAAACATTTCAACTGCTTGTATTTTACTATCCATATCCATATGACAAAGCTTCCATTTTCTCAGTTTTTGTATTATCTTTTGTTTAGCCTCTTACCACATATCCTTAGCTGCCACACCAGAGTCACTTTTAATCCACAGTCCTACATACTTCATTTCATTATGTCCCCATAAATATGGATATTGCTGAACCAATTCATATGTGGGTACATAATTTACCACTATTACCTTTGCTTTAGCGTCATTAATTTTTGTACCCTGAAAAGATCTGAAACTGTCTCAAAATATTCCACAACACTGTAATGTATTTTTCTGGTTTTGTCAGGTATGAAATAATATCATCTGCAAATAGAACCAGCTTTTCTTGACTGTCATACCAATTATATCCTTGAATTTCTGAGTCCCTTATTTTCTTTGCCAATGGTTCTAAATATAATGCAAATAATAAAGAGGAAAGAGGGCATCCCTGCCTGGTTCCTCTGCTCAAGCAGAAATTATCTGAGAGCACCCCACACACTTTAATTTTCACCTCCAATCCCTCATATATCCTCCTAATCAACCCTATAATTTTCTCAGAAAATGCAAATGCTTCCATTGCCCTTCTCATAAAGTCCCATCTTACTCTGTCAAATGCTTTCTCTGCATCAAGACCCACCAACAACAATTGTATTTTCTTACATTCTGTTTTGCTCTGGATCATCAATGTTCTGTTAATATTGTCAAATGTTTGCCTGTATTCCACAAAACAACATTGATCCATATCTATCAATTTTGGCATTACGTTTGCCATTATTTTAGCCATTATAGATATGAACACTTTATAATCATGGTTTAGTATTGAAATGGGCCTGTATGAAGCAAGATCTGATGGATCTTTACCCTCTTTAGATATTACAGCTACCACTGCTGTCTTCCAGGATGTTGGTTGATACTTCTACTCCTCTTAAACTACTGTTAAACAAAACCTTCCAGATCTTTATCAGTTTTCCCTCCTAGCTTCCAAATTTCCACAGGAATACCATTTTTTTTCCTGAGGACTTTCCTGTAGATTGGTTACACATCTCAAATGTTATCTCATCTCCTCCTATCCTAACCATTAGCAATTTAACCTAATCTACCTCTAACCCTGGCATATTTAATTCTTCCATAAATATTTCCATTTGTATCTTTTCTTGATTTTCATATTTTTCTGCTTTATAAAGACTTTCATTGAATTTCCAAAATATTTCTAATATCTTTACAGGATCTCTTGTTACAGTCCTTGTTATAGGCTCCCTAAGCATGGCAACATCCCTTTCTACTTTATGTTGTTGTGTCATTCTAAAAGTTTTTGTGCTCTAGTGTTATAATCAAAAACAGTTGCTTTAACGGCAATCTTTCTAAACTTATGTATATTATAGAAATGATCCCTTATGTTCTGCTTAGCTTTCTGCAGTTGATTCTCTTCCTGTTCTGTGAGATTCCCCCATTCTGCAAAACGCTAACATTTGTCTGTCCCTCTAAATAATTATTTTTACTTCTTGACCATAGCTCCATTTCTTTTATTTCCACCGTATTTTTAAACTCCACCTTAATTTTATCCCACTCCCTAGCTATATTTTCAGAAATAATTTTTATCCTCTTGAATAGATCCTGAATAATCTCCACTTCCCATTCCTTAAATTCCTCTCTTTTCAACAGATAGGTGAGAAAGTGACAGTGTCTCATTTTTATTTCATTACCCTGCATTTTTATTTTAGTTATTACTGGTGCATGATCTGAAATAGTTATTGGGTGCATATCAAGACTTTTGATTAAATGCACATGTTCCTGTGAAATGTAAATTCTGTCTAGCCTACCCCCGTTTTTATATCTTGGGGAATAATATGTAAATTCACTCTGAACTCCTGTTACTGAATTCACATCTTCCATGCCAAATAATTTCATACATTTCTTTCAAAACTCTACCTTCTTTTGTTATACTTTCCCTTCTGGGCTCCCCTCAGCCTCAACTTCACTGCTGCAAATCAAATTCCAGTCCCCACCTATAAGTAATATTCCTTGCTGAAAACAGATTATTTTTCATAGAATATTCTTAAGTTCCATTATAGCGGTTTTAGGTGGAATATAAATACATGCCAGCGTAATCCTCCTCCCTTGCCAGTATCCCCTTAGCACTACAAATCTACCATTATTATCTTTTTTATCCTGTTATATCACTATTGAAGCTAATCTTGCAATTAATATAAGTACTCCTATTTTTCTTTGTTCCAGATATTCCACTGAATAACCACCCTGAAAACATTTCTTTATCAAATTAACATGTTCATTTCTTTCCAGTTGTGTCTGCTGTAACATAACTATTTGCACTCTATATTTAGTTCACTATTCTTTCTTTTTTGCATTTGTCTGTGAGATCATTGACATTTATAGATATTACATAAAGCATCATTGTATTAAAAAGTTATTGCTCCCACCTTTTATGTGTAACACTTTTTTGTTAAATGTCTAGTTCCAACTTTTGTGTTACATGCATATATATATAGTTTGCCAGGCTGAACTTTTATATAGTTGCTTCTTGTCATATACATGTGAACCTATGTCACATCTTACAAAATGTTTTGTTTTATTGAAAGCCCTCAATGCCCCACTAAAACCTAATAATTTAATACTAACACACAAAGCTATGTACATCTTCAAATATTACGGAACGAATGTCCCAAACTGACAGCCACACTGACAGACTAGAGTTAACCTAAAAGAAAGTTTTTCCATGCTAAGATGCATGGTGCAGCCTATACTTCTACTAAGTACTAACTATTTTTGTCTTATCTTTATAGCTCTGCCAGATGGGAAAACCCCTGAATGCTTTCAGAGAACATTATCTCTTATTCAGTTTCTCTTTTCTGTTTTTTCCCCAGCCAATCACTCTCCACCAGACTGTTACTAATTTCTCTTTATCAGATTGTCTCCATGGAAACACAAGAACCAGACAGCCAATTTTTCATTATTAGATTGTCTCCATGGAGACATGAGGGCCAAATACAAAATTGCTACTAAGCATACATTTGTTTGCTAGAAAAAAGCCTCATAATATTCAGTATTCTTTTTCATTTACTTGCTTTGTCTTAAAACTTCTTACTAAATCAGTCTAAGGTCCTTAATCAAGTCATTCTAGTCATTGACCCATGCAAGAATGAGAAAAAGCGCATTCATTTTTCTTTTGTCGTGCTCTTTTAACCAGGCATTTTATTTTGCAGTGCCTACATTTCCTAAAACTGAACAAGAAGAAAGAGAGAAGGAAGATAGAAAGGAAAAAAAAGAACAGCAGCACCTATTTTCACTCCCCATTACATTTAAAAATAACTATGAAAACTTTACTTTATAGCATGCAAAGAAAACCGTACACCACAAAAATGGTACTATTAAGAAAAAATGTTTTCTTTACTTGCAGTTAACTTTCTCCCCTCTCTTCCCCCCACCAAAGCATTTTCCAAATATTAATGACACAAAGTATGGCATATACTTTAGAGTCCCCCACAAGTCCACCAAATTCTGATAAAGTCTAATAATTCCAGATTTTCTTGTTCTGTCATATTTCACAAATATAATTATTGCATTGTAATCCCACATTAAGTTGTGTTTTTATTACTGTTGATCTCCATCTTCCAAATCCTGTCTCTGCTTTATTTCCAACTTACTCTCGATTCTTCTAGTCAGCTGTTGTGCTCCCTTCCTTCTCTCCAACATTTTCCATTGAAACAAAGAAAAAGGTTTCACAGGTACAGTCTCTCTTGTGGTCTTTATTACCAGAAGAACAAGAAGCAGAATCTCCTTCTGTTTCACAGTTCACTTTTTGTTGGACAAACTTTTGTATTTCCTCCTTAGCAAGTACTTCATCAAAAAAATGATTTTGCCCCTTCAGGGAAGAATACCTTGAAGATAGCTATGTACAGCAGTTTGCATCTTACATCTGTGTCTCAACATTCCTTTAATAGTGGAATGAATTTACTCCCCTTCTGCCTGGTGTATAATGAGTAATCATTCTCCCCAAACATTCTGCTGACTTTTAATATTTTGTCCTTCTGTAATAGTTTTGTCAGAATCAACTCCTTCTGCTGGTAAGATTGCATCTTTACTATTAAAGGTCTAGGTTGTTTTCTCATAGCCAGGTTTGAAGTATACACATGATGTGCCCTTTCAACTAACAACTCCTTATGTGGAATACCAGTCTAGTTGCTTATTTGTGCTTTCATAAAATTAATGCAGTCTGTTCCTTCCAGCTTCTCAGGTTTTCCATATGTGCTCTGTCCTCTATTTTTTAAACATCTCTTCCTGAGCAGTGTCATATTCAGCCAACCTTTCCTTCATTTCAACCTCTGATTTTTGCAGCTTAATCACCTCATCTGAATATCTGTTTAAAGCTTCTTCCATTTTTTCCAACCATTTGTTGTTTGTGTTGCTATAGTCAGTGTTTTGTTTATTTTAACTAGGTCTGTGTACAATTGCCTTATATCTTCCTATAGGTTACTGGTAGTCATGTCTGAAGGTTGCATTGCTATTTGCTGAACAGCTGTAAAACTTTCCCCAGTCAGTGTTTCTTCCTCACTTTTTGCAGCTGATTTTTTTCCAGGTGCTTTGTATTTCTTTTTTTCCTGGCATCCAGGCAGTACACTTACTAGCCAGTTACTGAAATGTATCCATAAACACAAAAGTCTATTGGCCTTCTCTGTTGAATTTCTGTTTTCACACTGGGAGAGCTAGAGTTAAGCTATTACTCTGTGTGCAGCCATCTTGGAAGTTTCATAGCTAAGTACCTATTAAGCATTAAGTATTGTGGAAAACTCAGATATAAACCCCATGGTAGGGCTCTCAGAGCAACTAAACAGGAGAAAATATGGCTTTTGTAAAAAAAACTTCTCTCTAGTGTAGAGAATAAGAAAATCTGCAGCAATCTTAAAGGAGCAATTAGGAAGAAGGATGAATATGAACTGAAAGTGGTTAACTCTTGGAGGAATAATGAAGACCTTTTCAACTGCTACTAGTAGTAGAAGTGATGACTAATACTCCACTTTTCAAAGTGAGCATCATCACCTATTATGATGCCAAAGCCATATCAGAGTGCCCCGGCTAACAGATGTAGCAAATTTGCTCCTTCCTCACATCCCATTTGTGTCCTCTCCCCTCCCTTAAATAATAACACAGCTTCCCATTATCACTGCAGACCATATCCTGGCAGCTATTATCAAAACTGAAAATACCTCCACAGTCCTGGACTGTGCCCACAACTGCTTTGTTAGCACAAAATAAAGTTTTGTTTGGTTGGTCACTATTTGCAACACCCCCCTGACCACCAGCTTCTCCCACAGCCACCATAAGGATCCATTCATTCCCTGATGGGAACTCTATGGCTCTTTCATTTCTGTATAGAGGATTAGGTGATATTAATCTCATGGATTAGGTAAAATTAATCTCAGTGAAAATTTTAACATACCCATCACAAAACTGTACAGACGAGGATCAAATCTTGCTTGCTTAGATCATGTGCATAGGTGATGTTTTTTTTTTAAATTTAACCCTACACACCCCTGTTTGTATCTTTAGATGTTGGCAGGCAATGTGGCTGCCTCAAGAAGCAAGCAAACAGACTCACCCTTGCAGACAGCACCCTAGTGTGACCATCTGTCTCCTGTAGTGACTACCACTAAAAATTTGCTCTACTATATGCCCCTCAGTCCTTCAACTTTGAGGGAGGTGAGTGTGTTCCAAATCCTCACTCCACCCTCACAACATCCAGCTCATCCAGTGTAGAGGCAATTACTTGAAGGTCAGTCAAAGCTCCATCCCTTTATGCCATACAACTGGATGAAAGTGTAGTATGACTGAACCTTTTCTTCTGCTTTAGTCAAAGCCCTTTCACACAGGATATGTGCCCAAGCTTTGCATATTAGTTTTTGTAGTGCCTCTACATTAAGGCAGTGTTGCAACCTATCCTAGAAATTATCTTCCCATTAGCTTTAATAGTAATACATGTAAAACCATACAGATCTTATTCTCACCAACCTCAGAACTGGCAACTTAACACTATGCTACTCAGCATTCCTCTCAACTGTCAAGCCCAGTCAGCATACCTTTCTATCAACATCTTAGCACAAGAAATCTGGACAAAAGCAAAAATAATGGGGGGGGGGGGCAGAGACCCACAATCAGGAACAGATTTAAATATTGTTTTTTTAAACTTAGAAAGCTGCTAGAAAAACAGGTTTAGCATTACCATGCAGTTTTCTGGAGGACATGAAGTCTGAACTCTGATGTCTGTCATTTAGTTACTTCAAACCTCAATGATTTGCCAGAAAACCACATTATTAATAGAGCAAAACAAAGTATGAAGCAAAAATCTGGGCATTGTGCAAAATTCTAGACAGCGAGAGATAGTCTTATCAGTATGCTTTTGTGAAGGGTAGGTCTTGCTTGATTAATATGGCTGACTTTGAATATGGGACTACATGATGGGGGGCATTCTGTCCAATGTCACATATCTTGACCCGATCAAGGCATTTGGTATGCATTTCCCCATGGAGACATGGTTTGATAGCTACCAGCTCAAATAGTAACTGATTTGTTCAACAGACTGCCTACTGGCTCTGATCATAAACGGTATGAGAGTTGGTGGTATGTTATCTAATAAAATAATCATGAATGGATTTCCTCAAAGATGCAAGTAGGGTCCCTTTTTCTTTGCATACTTCTGATGTGAAGACAGAGGTTCAGGGTTTGTTTGATCTGAAAACCTGGTCAGCCTCAAATTAGGTGTAATTATGATTCCCTTCAACAAACTTTCTCTAAGAAAAGCTATACAGAGTTAGCAACAAATAACACCAAAAAGTAAGGTAGTCACATTTAGGAAAAAAGTATTTCCTACTAATCACAAAAAGAACCCTCTTTAAAGTTGGCGCAGTCACAGATCTAAACATTCTAGTTAATAACCTGTTCTTTGATCAGTTACTGTAAGAATCTTTTGCACTGCCTCCTAAATAATAGACTCACAAGAGATCTTAGTCCCTTATACTCATCCCTTATTAGGCATATTATTGGATATAATGCTTTGCTTGATATTTCTAATCAAACATGCATCCTAGCTTGAAAGCCTCAATGCTTCTTAATCAAGGGGATCACAGAACTAGATTGCCATCTGTTTGGATCTATCTGGATAAATTAAAAACTCTGCATTTTCTATCTTGTACCAGTTCCTATGCAGAGATCCATATTTCTGGTTATGAAGACCCTGCTTTACTAGATCTCAGAAACACTAGTGAAATTAGGCAATACTCAGTGCAAAACTGTCACAGTACGATCTAGACTTTTTGGAGCACTAAGTTAATTACTCAGATGATTCCCCACCTGTGTATACAAACTTACCTTGCACGTTAAATACTCCAGCACCTCAGCATCCTTCAAATCATGAGAGGATGGGTTCACATTTACCTCAAGCAGTACTAATATAATCCTTAAGGGAGTAATGCCTATGAGTGATATTCCTAAGGTTCATGGCTTCATCATATAAATGGCTATTCAAACTGCCTGCCTAGAACTAACTGTAAAGTACATCCATCTAACCAAGGACAGTTGAGGCAACATGGGATTAACATGGCTGGGCTTATAAAGGCTCTAGAGCCACTAGTCTAGTAACCTTCTATGAACCTATGAACTGAAGAACCTACGCTGATATATTTCAATGAAAAGACTTAGAAAATTAAGGCAAAATGAATCGTCAGGGATTTTTTCAAAACTCACAGGTGGACTTCATCCAGTTAAACGTTAGTATTTTGCTTATGTATGCAGGCCTGTGGGTCAACCCATAATATAGCACAGTGTAAGAACTTATAGTAACAGTGGATGTCCTGCTGATCATTGTTACACTATTTGAATGCTTGTGGGTTAGCATGCCTAGGTACAAAAGCCAAAGAAACTTAGACACTCTGTACATACAGTATGCCCTCAGTTCACTGGCATAGGGGGACATAAGCAAACATATGGGCATAGGATACTCAGGCAGTCTAGCCCCAAGAGAACCCCAGAGAAAGCCAAAGTGCACAGAAGAAAGACATTCAGGTAAGAAGGTGAGAAGGTAACTCCCATCTTAATACTCATATCACAGGAGTAGAGAAAGATGGGGAAAGGAGGTAGAGAAGCAATACTGCAACAGTGATCAGTAGGACATTTACTGTTGTTATACAGCTGTACTACTCTGTTCCTTAGATCACACTGTAACAATATTCCAATTCTTGTGGGCAATTCCAAAAGCTAACTTATTGAGCATGGTAGGGCTGAGTACTAATAGAACAGGTATAGCAAATCAAGTTCTAGATCTGGAAAATGCAACTACTCTAGTGCAAATCTCTATTGATATCCAGGTGGCAGCCTCAGAAATAGATCTGAAATCAATCCCTTTGAAAGCACCAGAAGAGCTAATCCTAGTGGAATAAGATGTAAAGGATAACAGAAGCCGATGGACTTGGAGATCAAGTTGGAGATTGCTTGGCAAAAGCTTCCCAACTTACCCTCCACAAAGAAAAAAGGGCTGTTCAGTCTTTCTGAAATTTTTTTTGTTTCGGATAGAACTTTAGCTGCCTGTTGACATCCCATGAGTGGAAGATCCTCCCCACCTCTATTTTGTTGGTCAATGAAAAACATTTTATTTGTACCTTGTTGACCAGGTTAGTCCCACTAGGCTAGTAGCCTCTTAAGGGAAGACCAGAGATGGTATTCATACCATCTGCCAAAAAAGTTGGCAAATGGTTAAATTGGTTCAAAGGAAGCTCATTTATGACTCCAGACATAAATGAGGGAATAGCTCTTAAAGGAATCTTGTTCTAATGGAAGATAAGGTAGAGTGGCATAGCCATAAAAGCTTATAACAAAAAATCTTCTGGCAGATTAAAGAGCAAGCAGTAGAACTGTTTTCCAGGTACACAGTGTTAATGAAACTGAAGGTGCTGATTCAAAAAGGAGGGCAAAACAAGTTTTTCCATAATAAAGAGGAGGCAAAACAAGTTTTTCCAGATCAAAGTTCAGATCCCAGGGAAGATAAATAGTCTTGACGGATACCTTTTGGAAACTATTTGACCTCAATTCTGGAAAACAAAGGTGGATTTAAGTGCAGGCAAGCAGAGATAGCAGACAAGTTGGCTTTGATAGAGGAATACCCACCTGATATGGGTCCTCATTCTTTGTGACATCATAGTCAATCTTTTCCACTTAGAGATGGAGAACTTTGCAGAGGTAGGTTTTCTTGCCTCCTGACACACCTGAAGCATGTCCTCTAAAAACTGGTGCTTGAATTGAATTAGCATTCTATCCCTGGAGAGTCAGTCTGACAGCCTGTAGGTTGGGGTGAATCAAAGAGCCCTCGTGTGCGTGAGCAAGTTTACCTAGTATGGTTATCTGTTATTACCTATGGCAAGATGGAGTAGAAGGGGGAAATCAATGCTGCCTGGGCCAAAAGAGAGTGACAAGCAATATTTTAGGGTTGTCCCTCTGTATTTTCAGTAGAACATGTGGGATCGGAGGGAAAGTCATAAAGGAAATCCCCTCCTCCCTCAGGTGAAAGACATGCCTCAGGATTTAATAAAATACATGTAGGTACAGTGTTCCTTTTTTGCAATGCACCATGCATATTAATGATGGCGTGTTGCCGAGGGAGAGCCAAGGAACACAGGTATTGAATTGGTATAGGGACAGGTGTAGTGGTAACCATGTCTGCAGATAAGTAAGAGACTCCCCAGACTGTCCGTTAGTGTTATGTTAATTTTTAAATTATTTTAATAAAAAAGCATGTTTGCATGGTGCAGAGAGCAGCAATGTTAAGCAGTGCCCAGAGAATGTCCATACATCTAAAAATAGAAACCAGATGAATTTAATTATTCACTTAACTGTATGTTTAAGCTTACTCAAGTGTGTTTGCATGGCACGGTGCAGTGCTCAACACTGCTTATAGGTAGCTCAATGTTATATGTAAAGGTACACCTGATCTCTAAATATTCACGTAGCTTAATGGGTAGAGTCATGACTCCATGTCTAGTAGGTCTAGGGTTTGAATGTGGAAGGCAAATAAGTATTTAATTTTAAAATACACATGTTGCAGATCAATTTAAAATATGGCTCTACTGGCAGTCTGCTAAGCTCTGCCGAGACTTGCTAAGACCTGCTAAGCACTGCATAAACATGATAACAGCTGCCAATGTTTCTGTCCTGCTTGGCTGGTTTGTATGCTGCTAAGCTCTGCTAAAACTATGGTTCTATGAATTATCGCAACTCTCAGCTCAGCTGCGCAGGTTTGTGTGGTGCTAAGCGATGTGGCACTTTTTTGAATGTTGCCCAATGATGTAAGGGCAAGAAAACAGCCTATATTAAGTCCAATAGGTGGGACTACAGCAGAATCCATTGGACAGCTGTGTCTGAAAGGTACTATGGCTGGTGTTGGTGAAGGTGTGCACTTTTGGGAGCAGTGTTGGGACATTCTGGAGTCCAGGGTCATGGCTGGGTCTAAGAAGTTCAGGCAGGGAATGCCCCACAAGTATGTAAGTAATTTTACCTCTGTTTCACCAACATTTAATCTGAATGTCTGCAAAACTGGTTATGCATAATGGTGTGCTTCTCTCCCAACAGCTGCAAAGGAGAGGACTCACAATGTCAAGTCAAATGCTGGGTGCCTGGCCAGGTTGCTCTGTGAGTGTGGTGAATACGGCTGCATTATGCTAAGTGTAGTGATATAAGCAAGAAAGGGTAAAGCATTAACTGCATGAAAGTATATACAATAAAGTCTGTAGTACGATAATTGTGGAATTAGAGCTGTTTTGAAAGAAATTAATAATGCCAACTGTTGTGCAATAAAAAATACAAAGCAATATCTGTAACTGCATTGAAGTGTATACAATAAAGTCTATAGTGCATTAAATGTGGAATTAGAGCTGTTTTGAGAGAAATTAATAATGCCAACTCTTGTGTAATAAAACCACAAAACAATGCCATTAACTGCATTAAATAATATACAATACAGTATGTAGTGCATTAAATGTGGAATTAGAGCTATTTTGAAAGAAATGAATAATGCCAACTGTTGTGTAATAAAAACATGAAACAATACCAGTAACTGCATTAATGTATATACAATAAAGTCTGTAGTGCAATAAATGTGGAATTAGAGCTGTATTGCAAGACATAAATAATGCCAACTGTTCTGCAATAAAACATGAATCAATATACTAATAACACCAAGTAAAATGGTGTTCATCAGGATTGTTTTATTGTAACCATTGCAGTAGAGCTGTATGCATTCAAGCTGTAAGGTAAAGTGCTGCAGTCAAGTATAACACCATAATTTCCTAGACTGTTAAAATCATTAACAGGAATATGTGAACTCAGCAATGTGCAGTTGTATGCCTGGAGTGTCTGCTAAAAGTTGCTGCAGTTGTAGTCTGTGCTATTGGGTTCTATTTCCATGCCTGCCAATCAAGGCATGACTGCTGTTTTGTGCCTGTACTGTACACATACATGTCTCTCAAGTGTCACAATTTCATGTTATGTAATTAATAGTGCATAATCCACCTGTTACAGGAAGACCATGGCAATGATTACCTAGATTGCAAAGTATCACCATTTCAGCCCACAGAACACTTTGGTAGCTATATAGGTCCACTCGATGTGCAAGTGTTCTGTGTAGGTGTGTACCCACAGCTGTTACTGTTTGGCCCATAGTGCCCCATGCATATAGCTTGAGAGGTATGTACGTGCCACATCAGCTACAAAAGACTTGTAGTCACTGTAAACATAAAGAAAATACAAACCTGTAGAGTAGATAGTAGTACTGTTGTCAAGGAAGTAAGCTGCATTGTTACTAATGTACTGATTTTCTCTCTCTCTCCACCCCTTATCTTCATTTATTTATTATTATGGTTTGCTATTAACATATGTTGTTAAATTAACTGTTTATTGGGTCATGTGTTATTATTGTTATGTATTATACTGGATGCATATTAACATATCTTGTTAAATTATATATTTTGTTGGCGTTATGCTGTAACTGTTACTGGCATGTTGTTATACTGACTATTCTGTTATTTATTGTTGTTTTTCATATAATTTGCATTGATATGTAATTGTTTATTTCCAGTGTTCTGCCATACTGTTATTACTAACAATGTTTTCTTAATAACTAACCTATATTTATTGCTATACTTCCATTACCACAGCACATCGAGGTAGGCCGGTTCCTGGTGATCCACCTACCTTGCCTCAACTGGCCATGGCACTGGGTCCTAGCACATCTGGGACCCAGGCCAGTGGTTCCCATCCACTGCCCCTGCATCACTTGAGGCATTGGGTGGAACCACCTCAGGGGATAAGGCCCGGCCTCCCCCTGGGAGCAGTGGCAGAGCAGCTGTAGTGACCCAGGATCAACTGCCAGTCATGGTGCGCAGGATTGTTCATTATGAATGCCACCTGCACTGGATTAAGGGCATGCTGGCCAACCTGGGGGGGGCAGGATTGCCCTGGTGCCCAGCCTCCAGCACAGCCCCCCTCTGGGCAGTGAAGAAGCAGTGTTGACTGTGCCATGGGTGAGGATGTGAGTCATGCTGCTGCTGCTGTCTGGAGGCATGTGCAACTTGGTTCCACAACACCTTCCTCATCCAAGGTGTTTTCCCCTCATGTGTCACACACCACCCCTATCTGCTGTCTTGTCTGTCTGCAAATGCATCCTCTCCTACCCAACTTACCTCCCCACAAGAACCTATGTCCCTTCCCCTACATTCCACTCTCACCTAAAAAAGATGGGCATCTGTCCCCCCCAAAAAAATCACCACATATGTAGCTCTCCTTGTCGCACACGTGTCCACTGGACACCACTAATCTGGTCTAATTGGCTTGACAACACAGTTATGTTGTTCTCACCCTCTCTCTGGGGTTTGAGAGTCCAAATTTATTTGCAAACTCTGTCAAAGAGAACAGTTGTTGCTGTACCAGATATGAATAGCTATGGGTCTTTCCTACACCCTTCCTGCACATCCCTAACTGCCTTTCACTATGTTTTCACCCTGCTTGCTCCCATTTCACCACTTTCCTATCACCCCCCTTTCTTTATATTTTTAGTGCAAATTTTCAGAGCTAAGTGAAATGACGTAGTGCATGTGTATCACACTGATCGCTTAGCTATGCTTAAATGAGTTTTAATGATTAAATGTGTTTATTGCATTGTCTGACACATGTACAAAATGAATATCTCTGCCAAATTTCAAACTCAGGCCCCCTACTCACCTACAGCCAACTGCATTAATCCACCACACCACAAAGATCTAATCTAAAACAGGTGTTTCCAGCAAAACATACTGATTGCCAGTTACAGTCATTTGGCATGTTACACAAATAAAATTAATGGGAAAAATGGGAGTGAACCTTGGACGACTCTGGTGCAATAATACACCAGTAGACAGACAAAGAAATAATAATGGATGTAGGTGAGGCCTGTGATAGCAGGTATATGTGCCCTTTTAGCAGCAACTTGTGGAAAGACACCTGCTAAGTCAGCAATGGCAAAGTACATGTACAACTGGGAACCTGGTGCAGAAACACAGCCATATAAAGCATGCACATACTGATGGATGTAGAAGTGTTTCACACAGCCTGTGTATGTGCACATATATTGCAAATACACATGCTTTTGCAGTGGCTCAGTGGTGCACTCTGTTAAATGCCTTACATGCAGTACATTTTGCCACACACAGTCCTGGGTTCAAATCCAGTTTTGTCTAGCAGTTTAATGACATTATTTTGAAGACAGCAGGTAATGACTGAGTCATGCAATCCTAACCCACACAGGTTATTGCTAGTTAATGAACCTATGCCTAATTTTGCAAGTCAGAGGCCTGCAGGTAGGGACACACTACACCTATCTGTATAGCTTAACTATATGTAGCCTACTATTCTGTTATTAGCACAGTTGCATAACAGAATTACCTTAATCACATGCCTCGATTGGACTGTACAGGATACCCTTTCCCTGGCTCTGCCATAATGACAGGGCTGCCACAGCTGCCACAGTTACATGTACAGCTTGCTGTCCTCAAAAGTGTCCACGCTCCCCCCCTATGTGTGCTAGGCTGCAGCAGCAGATGCAGCCTGTAGCATACACAGCTGTATGTAAAGGTAATTGCTACAGACTATCCATACCTCCCAACTTCCTAGAACAAGGGATCCGGACACAGCCAGATGTCATGAGGGGGGCTAAGGCCCACAGATTGGGACATGTGTAATGGTTTGCCCCTACAAAGATAGTAGGTTGATAGATTAACAGCTATTGCATTAGCATGCATATTCAGATAGGTATGAAGTCTGACACTAAAGTATGTCTCTTTCCTTACTGACCTCAACCCACAATGTTTGCCAGTGAACTGCCAGATGACCACTATGTCATGGAACACTGACCACACATATGAGGCAAAACTGTAGACATACTCCATAAATCTATACAGTTGGCAGTTATGGTACCTACCCTCTGTGATGCTGTACTCCTCACACCTCAGTGATGTCCATCTTAACAACTAAGAAAGGGGCCCAGGTTTACATGAAGGCCTTATATATTGCACTGTGGTGGCATATCATTGGCCAATGATACTGCAATTCAGCTGTTTTGGCTGCAATTAGAAATTCACAGCCACAGATTGGTGCAGAGGAAATTGCCTGCTAATGAGCAGTTCCTTAAAAAGGCAAGCAGCTGCTTATGGGGAACAGCTCTGTATGAGACTTCACTCACACGGAGAGCAGAGTTCAAAAAGTATACCAGAAGCAAAGTTCAAAGAATGAGTATTGCATTCCAACAGGTATGTAATAGATTTCTCCATATAACAGGATGTGCATGGGAGGATGGAGGTATGGGGAATAGAGATGACAACAGTAAGTCTGCCTTAGATCTATGGTAATGATGTGTCCATGATACTCTGCTGTCCTGCACCTACAGGCATGCCTCTCAACTGTCCCTGATTTTTAATCAGATCTCAGCTATGTCCCTGTTAATCCTTCCTACAATGGTTGGTTGTTGTAGGAATGCTAGTGGATTACACAGAATACACAGTGACAACGAGTATGGGTGTACAGTCCTGTAATGTCAAACAATGTACTGTACTTCACCACCCCATTCAGTGACTGTCTCACATACATAGGTCTAGCATGTTAAAAGTGTCCCTGAATGTCCCTGATGTACTCTGGCTAAGTCCCTGTTTCTGTTAACATATGTCCCTGTTTGGTCGATGGCTATGCCTAACATACATGTCAACCTTTTACAGCATGAAACCAGGACAATGACAAAATTTATAGGGGAACAAATCCCCAAACCCAGTGACAGTATTTACATATTTGTCAGAGATCTACAAGTTTGTGTGTAAATGACCCAAACTGAGGCAAACATCCTGGCATTCTGCAAACATCTGTATAGTTGAGAGGTATGATGCCTACAGGGAACATATACTACAGCAAGTTGGCATTTTTTTTCTGTCATTGTGGCACACTGATGTTGCTGGACTGTCCCCATACAGTTGTTGTAATAGCACACTGTTAATTGTCTGGAAGTGGACATATGACATATTAGTGGGAGTTTGCCCATAGAGGACACACCACAGTAGACAGCAGTGCTGAGTGTTGAAACATACCGCAGAATCTGTCACGACATACAGGGACATACCCCAGTATTGCTACTATCTTGGTGATGTCCACACATGTAGAGTGTTGCCAGACTGTGGGGTATGATGTGTGAGGGAGCAGTGGATAGTGCAGGAATTATGGATGTGCTGGATCTGTACATAGTGGATGTCCACGTATCTGGTCCTGTAATGTGTTCCCCTTTTGTTGTCTTTCAGGAACCATGTACAGCCGATGACATGTCCCCTTCTCAGAGGCAGAGAATGACATGATATTGGATGGACTGAGACAACACCATCACATCTTGTTGTCCAGGGGAGGCATAATCAGAAGCAGTGGACAGCATTGTGGGCAGACCTTGTGCAGAATGTAAATCAGATTGGCCAACAGGACAAGACCTATGAGCAGGCCCAACATCAGGCCACAGACATGTTGAATACTGCATGACGAAGGGCAACTGATGTTGCCAGGGATCGTGCCCTAACAGGTGGAGGGCCTGCAACAGAACATCCACTCACAGCCACAGAGGAATTCCTGGTGAACCTAGGAACACACAACAGCTCCCAGGCATCTATCACACCATATATCATGGAGGTGGGTGTCACAGTGTCCACAGAAGAGGAGTGTCCAGGTAAGTATACTTTGTTCACCAGTGTAATACTGTATCAGTCATTGTGGCAGGCTGTACATACCTGTACATGGATGTTATGGCTATCTGCATTGGGGAGAAGTTAGAGTTTATGCACAGTTGTGCACACATCATCAGAATATCAGTAATACAGCCAGTATCACAATAGCCACTGTTCATGTGAATATATGCACAAATTACCTTGTAGTGCTGCAACATTTGGTGGTGCTGACAATACCTCTCCCTCACCTTTTCATAGGTCAATCAGGAGAAGCCCAAATCTATGGTCCTGTACCTGGTAAGTGTGATACAGTATTTTACAGATAATATATACCCTATGGAAGTTAAGGGCTGCCATACTGCCCTATGTGCAAATGCTGTGTTTTGCCAGAGTAGAATATTTATATGTTCCATTTTGGAACAGATAACTATGGTTCATAGACTGGTTAGTCACAGGTGTGTATTTGAATGACCAGTGACATGTCTGCACTTATAGTTATGAGTGGCTACACAGCCTGGTATACATGAGCCAATTACTCCAAGCTGCATGTTCAAACACAACAAGGAGATGCTACATACCTGAGGAAGTGACACTGGTACTGGCATATCATTCGCAAGATGGGTGTACTGGGTTTTATGTGTAGGTCTATCACATATAGTATCATATTTCATACCTTACAGGCAGACTGTACTGGCAACTTTACCTGGATGTGGCTGATGTGCATGTTATAAAGGGCTTGACTTGTCTGTGTATGTTGGTGTGAGGTTGTTTGTTGTGCATGGGAGCAGAGATGAGAAGATGTGTGACTGGTATTGCAGTTGTGGATCCTCATTTGTATGAGTCTGTTTGGATTACCATACATAAAAGTGCAGGTAGTAATGTACTGTTTTTGTCATGGTTTTCACAGGTGACCGGGGGGGGGGGAGTCTGTCCCCCCTCACAACCTGATGTCTAGAATGGTCCACTGATGCAGTGGACAGACGGTGGGCTGAGACAGTGTCTGTCTTGGACCGCACATTGTCTGTGCTGGAACATCTGGTTGGAGTTGGGTGTCAGACATGTGGATATAGGGCAGCAAGACCATCTGCTGAGAGTCCATGTGACTGTACACAGTCATGCTCCCATAGTGGAAGTACCTCCAGAGCTACAGAGAGAAGTGTGCTGTCCACACTACAATGTGGGGTGCCATGGGGGTGTGGTCCTGGTTGGTCGTGTGGGGGACACAGTCCTAGCATTTTGCAGTCACTGTCAGGTGCTAGCACAGCATCTGACCTTGGGCATGGTGGTACCAGTGCTACTCCTGGCAGAGCCAGTTCCTGTGTTCATGGCTGGAGATGGTGAACTGTCTACTCTACCATGTATGGTCCATAGCTGTCCAACATACACATGTGCAGGGCTAGCACTGGGCTTGACTGTGTACATACACACACTCAAACATCACTGTCACATGAAGGTCACTTACAAACACACACAGCACCTCCCCATGACCCATCTAACCTGCACCCCTCCTGATTCACATACATGCTGTCAACTGTTTGGCACACCCTAGGCCTCTGGCACCCCCACACCACACCCTGTGCATGTGATGATAACTGTGCCACATCCCTGCCATTCTTGCCATTGATGCAGAGCAATGCTACTATGTGTCTGATGCACAGCGTGTCTATATCACTTGACATGTACTTGTGTAGTGCAGTATTGTTTTGCCATGCCACTTGTTGTGGGCCACTGCAGGTACTGTATGCTGGCATGTGTCATGACTATACATCACATTTTGTGTATCTTTGTTGCATGATGTTGGACTGGCAGTAGTCTTACAGAATGACAGTTGTGTCACGGACCTGTGTATGTTTCTGTTCCAGGAGTCTGAGAGGATACACTATGGACACATGGCAGTAATACAGTGGCACAGGATGGCATGGCAGCATAGCAGAAATATGACATTAGCAAGGTACAGCAGTATATGTGCATGGCACCCTAGATGCATATGTGTAGAACAGTGTATTAGGAACAGTGGGAGCAGTCTGCGTATTCATGCATTCATACTTTGTGATAAGGTCTGCTACCCTGGCCACATGTCACCTGGGTTATCTGAACTTACAAATTTAGAAATATCCTGTGTCTGGGTCAGCCAGGTGGCAGACATTGGTTATGATAATGTATAGGAGCCCAATGGCAATTTAGGGCTAGCAGCTAGTCACAAGGCCAAAAAGTGCATAACCATTGCACAGGGATAGCCCATAAGGCCATGTCAGTTGTGCTGCACAGGGATTATTTACACACATACACACAGAATTAGTTGATGTGAGATTAGAACTCCTACCTATCTACAGTTATACACTATAGCTTACAGTACTTATCACATGTGCCACAGAGTTTATCTGATATAAGATTGTCAGCCAGTGCTCTTGAGGTGGATGACATCAGCAGGCCTTGTAGAGGAGGGCAATATAGAGACCAACAGCTAGTCACAGGGCCATAAATGCATAACCATTGCACAGAGATAGCCCATATGGACTTGTCTGCAGTGCTGCATAAGGATATATTTACACACATATACAGTTGGCTGATGTGACATTAGAACCCCTACCTATCTACTATTACACACTACAGCTCGCAGTATTTATCACATGCACCACAGGTGCTGTATATGTGATTGCAGGAATAGTACTTGTGGATTACCCAAAGTAGCCTTGCTTTAGACAACATTTGTGGCCTGCAGAGTGATATTGCTTGACTGTAATTGTATCTAGTGTCCTAGGAGTGGGGTACCTGTCACTATCCCTGCCATGGCCACAACAGTACATAACCCACTCACCCACAGACCCCTGTGCCTGTGGAATGTCACCTTGGAGACAGACACAGGTGAGCAGGTGTTGTACTATACAGTGGTTCAACGCATGCCTTGAACAGACCATCTTGTTCCTGGCCACATGTTTGCCTATCAAATTGCAACCAGCCACATTTGGCCATACTGCTGTGTGTACAGTTAGCAGTATGTACAGTTAGTTAGTTTATTTACTGTTGCGGTCTTGGCTTGGTTCCTTTGGGCAACTATTTTGATGTGTGAGTGCAGATAACCTCAGCTTTCTGAGGGTATGTGAGGAAATCCATACATCCCCACATTTATATATATATATATATATATATATATATATATATATATATATATAAATGTGTATAACAGGGATGTCTCTATAAATGTTGCTGTGTGTGTACATTATGTATATGATGTCTGTAGGTATATGTCGAAATTCTATGTATCATTGTAATATATATAGCTATATATATATATATATATATATATATATATATATATATATATATATAGGTATTATATGTATATGGGGTACATACTGATAGATGCACTATGCATGTGGGAGGGCCTGAGGGGATAGGGTCAGACAGATATGTAGATGTAGCTGTCTGTATGTACAGACGTATTTCCATGTAGCAAGTCTTTGTGAGGAAGAGGCAACAGAATCGCACTCACGTTAGCTAAGTGTAAGCGCATGCCCAGTGGGACTGTCAGTACTTAAAAGGTGAGTCCAGGCCAGAGCTACCTGCACTCCAGGCCGGGATTTTGTATGCTACAGACATTGGCAGTTGCACCTGTTTCCACAGTACAGCACTTCCTTGACATTGTTCACGGCATTCCCTGGCTGTGTGCTGTAATTAATATGTGACTGGGGTACATGATGTAACACCTCATACAGTGTGACAGTCTGCATACCTCTCACCATACCTCTAAATTTCTTACAGAAATAAATCTGGACAAAGCCATTAATAAAAGTGGGACAAAGGCCCAAAAATAGGGACAATTTTTTAATATTGCACTTACAAACCTACAAAGGTAATAGAATAACAGGTTTTGCTTTAGCATAAATTTTCTGAAGGGTATGAAGTCTAAAACTCGAATGCCTGTTTGCCTGTTATTATTTTCTAACTTCAGTCTTTAATGATTTGCCACTAATTTGCCAGAAAACCACAATTTTATGAACACTGGTCCAGATATATGAGGCAAAACTCTGTACAGTTGAGAGGTATGCCTCTCACTGTACATGTTTTTTTTCAAAATGTCCAGTATTTCACCCCATATGTCCGGCCTGTTCCTCATACATTTGTGGTGTTCCAGTAAAATGTTGTATAAGGCAGTTAGTGAATAGTACTAACTACAGACAACCATTGAGTGTCAGACTTTATATCCTTCAGATATGCTGTACTGATGCAACTTGCTTTCATACTAGCTACATTCTAGGTGAATCAAAGCATCTGAATGTCTGTCTCTAGTTTTGGCCCTTTGTCCGCCATTCTCTCTGGCTTTGTTCAGCTTTCATGCAATAACAGACTGAGGGGCATGACAGTATGTGGGGACACCACCATACGACTACCTCACATGCAAAAGATGTGGATACTGCCAGATTCAAACCATCAAATTCATCACCCATGCTAATGTCCCTAGTCTACTGAGCCACACAGGCTGCCAGACAGGGATGTGTCATTCATCACACAATTAACAGTATACAGATATACACTGTCATCTCTGCATTATGTGAAACATAGAATGTGTAGCCAGGTTCTATGTCACAGCCCTGGAATTGACTGGTCTGCTGATATATCATTGCAGATTTACTTTTACAGCAGTTGTATGGGTACACTGATGTGTTGGTGGTGGGGGACGACCAGCCCATGCTCTGCTGGTATAGACAGTTGTGCGACTGTCATGTGACCCCACTGTTTGCCATCTCCCTTGAATAATGTAGTGGACTTTCAGCCATGTGGCCTAGTGCCTATTATGCAGCACATACTATTGGACAGAGTACCTAAGGTCCCAAGTGGCTGTTAGATCTTCCCAAGTAGCCCAGTAGCCCACTATATTCCCTTGCATATCTGCGGCAGGTCCATACATATGCTACCATATGCTAGTACCCCTTACAACTGGTGAATAGGAGTGTGACTTACCTTGAGAATGCAGCAATTGGCACACATGTAGTTCAGGGCTGACTCTGTCTGATCCATGCAGTACACAGTCAATACATGGTTAGGTACAGGTTGTGTGGGCTGGCTGGCATAATTTTTATCAATATGTATGTCAGTCGGAGTAAGGTGTCAGTCCCTAGGTTGTCAGTGCATGTGCTATGCGTTGTTTCTTGGTCAAGGCCAGGGCATACTGGGTATGCCTATGTCTGTCTACAGGGACAACCTCAGGGGTTTTCTCCTTGGAGTCCCCCTGTGGGTGTGGCTGTGGTGACCTAGGCACTGGTAGGGGTCTGTGTATCCCTTCTCTTTGCTGATCCTGCTGCAGCTGTTTCCACATGATCATATTGTGTAACATGGCACATACTGTGAACATCTGTGCACATGTGGCTGGAGAGTACCACAAAGCTCCACCAGATATATCAAGGCACTGGAACCGTGACTTTAGAAGCCAAAACACACACTCTATGATATTCCTAGTTTGTGCGTGTGCCTCATTATGGCATTCTTTGGTGTGTGTGTGTGCATTTCTGATGGGTGTCATCATCCACGGTTCCAGTGCATAGCCAGCATCCCCCAGTAAATTGCCATGTGGGATGTCCCCCCTAGCAAACATCTGGTACAGCTGTGATGCATGCTAGATATGGGAGTCATAACTGCCAGGGCTGCCACCATGCACATTCATAATAATGCCCTGGGCATTGCATATGACCTGGCAGTTGATGGAGTGATACTCCTTGCGGTTGGCGGAGATTCTACCCTCCTCACTGGGTGGTGCTTTGATGTGTACATGAGTGCAGTCTATGGCACCCAGTACCTCAGGGTAGTGTGCTATATGGTAGACGTGTTGGATACTGCTGGCCCTCGCCTCAGGGGTGAGGGGAAAATAAATGTGTTCACTGGGATGTGGTAGCATGGCATCCAGGAACTGGTGGAGTACCCTGGATGCTGATGCCTGTGAGACCCCCATCATGTCCCCAGTTGGTGTTTGGAAAGTACCTGTAGGTAGTATCCTGTGATTTACACTACACATACTTTTGTTTCCAATGGGATGAGTTCCCCATCTGTTGGCTCTAGATCTGAGTTTGGGTTGGCAGAGTTCAGTGAGTTCTTGTAGTATGTCCCTGTCCACCCTGTAGCACTCTACAATCTCCAGCTTATGTAGCTCCTGGAAGGTTACCCTGGGCCTGAACACTCTTCTCCTTCTCAGTCTAGGCCTATTGTCAGCAGCAGCACTGACCTCAGCATCTAGCACATACATATGTGCAGCAGCCCCTAGCATTCCTTCAGTTAAAACTTCCAAGGCTGTACTCCAGTGGTGCAGGGTATGGGGGTGAAATCAGATTGTAGGATGAATACAGTCTTTATAGTGCTCTGCTGTAGTAAAACATGTGTGATTGGCTACCTATAATGCATTCCACCTGCCAAGTACCTCATTAAGGACTGTTAATGTCCCTAGTTTATGTGAAATAGGGGCCATCAGTAATTAAGATGTCATTGCCTTTCTCAGCTAATTTTTTTTTGGGACAGCCTTCTTTGCACAGCACTGCAGTGTGCCAGGCAAACATGTGCCGTGAAAATAAACAGTGCTCAGTACTCAGTGTACACACCCCCATGAAAGGTCACACTCAGCATGACAGTGCAAACATGCTCAAACACGATGAAACATGCACACCAAAGATAAACAAAGCTTAGCAGACAGTGTACACATGCCCCTGCTCAGCAGAGCACCACGCCACACAAACAGGTGCCGCTGAGCTCCAATGAGCTTACAAGTCCTAAGACACCCCTCCCTTTGATGTCAGCTACCTCTTCTGTGGGCACCAACATGGTTCTGTGCCTACACAGATGGAATCTGTGGACAGGGATACCCATTTGTGCTATTCAGTAACCCCAGCTCATTTGCATAGGGATTCGTGCACACAGTCTGGAAACATAGCCATTCCAGACACTGCCTCCTTAGTAACAGAACCATTCCACCATTGTAGATACTCCACACAGGGTCCTATAGTATATTACTGTCACATACTAGAACTTTGTTTTTTGCACTATTTTTTATTTTTTTTAATAAAAGCACATTTACGCAATGCGACACACTGTGCAAACACACCCTGATTATTAAAAAAAATTGTTTAAAAATATTTTCCATATGGTTTTTGACACATGGTGGATAGTTTTGCACATATCTGTGTCTGCTATTCTATTTCTGCCCATCTACCTGTCCTTTTATAGCCTCTGTTGTTTTTTTACATCCTGCAAACGGAATTTTTCCGTGTACAATATGGATACCAACACGAGGTCTGCATGACCACCTATCTGCTTTCTGGATCACTTTACCTCTTTCATTTGCATGCAGTTCACCTGTTTACCAGGTGATTAGCATGCCACAGATACTTCTGTGTAGGCGCACTTGTGCACGCCGCTCAGCTCTGTTTACTGGATTGCACACCTGCTAACTTTCATGTAAGCAGTGTGCCACTATGCCTACATGGAAAAAAGGTCTGTGTAGGCTTTATTAAATTCCCCCCATGGTGTCTTTCCTTCAGGCCTGTTCAGGGGGCTTGAAGCAGAACAGTCAGAGTTGCCTGTTGTGGTTGGAGGTATACAGATCATTGGGGTACCCCACAAATGAACTAAGTCCAGAAGAACCTCCCTGTGAAAATCCATTTTTGAGGGTCTTCTATGGATCTGGTGAGGAAGTCTGTGAGGGCACTGTACTCCAAAGGAAAGTAAATGGCTATGTTTCATGCCAGACCTAGCCTGCATAACTGGAAAGACTTGGTCCCCCCACCATTTGTTGGTTTACAACGTGACTATAGTGTTGTCCGTGAATACATTCAGGGTCTTAGGTTCCAAAGGGGAGAGTACACCAGTAGGGCTTGTATAATGGTTTTCATCTCCTTTACATTGATGTGCTCCCTGATGCCTGTGGACCACTGTGCACTGTCCTTGAAATGTAGTGCAGCCTATCCATGCAACCTAAGCCAAGTCAGTGTTTGGAGGTCCTGAGTAGCAGGAAGGGAACTCCTACATTGAGTTTTACCAGAGAGATCAAACATTGCAGCTCGTTTAGAAAATGCAAGAAAATAATTTGGAAATCCAAAGGGTCACAGTGCAGAGCCCAAAGGGGTTTAAAGTACCACTGAATCTCCCTCATGTGTAATCTGGCATAAGGCACCAACAGAATTGTGGCTGCCATGTAGCCTTGCTCACTTAGAATCTCTCTTGCTGAAGTCGTAGATAGGGGGAGCAAAGACTGGAAGTAATGTGTCAGAGAAAATTTTCTTCTGAGGAAGGAAGCTGTCATTGATGGGTATTCAGTCTGCAACCTAGAAAGTCTATCCTGGGACAGCAGACTGAAGTTTACAAGGGATGCAAATCAGAGACATCTGAGGCAGAGGGTATCACCACAGTAAAAACATTTTCTTTGCAGGTAAGAAGTGCAAATGCCATACATCCAATTAACCCATCCTACTAAACTTGTTTCCTGGATTCTCAGCAACCAATTGATATGACTGTTTTAATGTACTGAATAACTGTAGACCCTCTTGATTCAGTTAAAAAAATTCATGAAATATTTCAGCTGCAGATGTTCTGGATCTGCGCACCTACTCAACATATATGAAACTACAGGCTGGAATGCAAACTCCTATTAGGCCATACTAAATCAGTATGCCGTGGACTCATAAAGAATAAATTGTTAGGTCTGAACCCATGCAATGTCACCTTACTTTTAATCTAGCTTTTTTTAATAAGTTATCTGCTACCAATGTTATCCAAATGTTGGTTCATTTTGGTTTATTTACTGACTGGGTAGGGCATTGAGCAAATATTACCAATATCAAGCCAAGTCTATGATATACATGAAACAATGTTCAGAAATAAGCAGCACCCGCATAAAATGCATTCCAAAACCACAACATTTTAACAGATTAATTCTACTAGGTGAAGTATCCAAATTTATGAACTGATACATGTAATAAGACAGGGTATTCAAAAGACAAAACTGTTTCCTTAGTGAAAGCAATTGCTAGACCTACAGTAATGTGAAATTTGCTAGAAGGTATTGTTAGACCAAGATTTGCACTGGCTTTGCTTGCTTAGATATGATTATAGTTACGGGCTGAAGGGAGTGTAATTTTGTCCAAGGTAGCTGGGCATTAACTGTCAGAGTTTAGGTGCTAGTTTGGAAGAGCTCTGGTTTGCACAATACTTATTTTAGGGGTCTGTAGGACAGGATCAGGTTGTGATCAATGGATATAGGTAGAGGTGATGACTGTCAGTAAGAGAAGCAATGGTGAATTGATTCAACAACTTGAGTAGGAAGGAACTCAGGAAGAGGCTGATCCTTTGTTTAACTGTGGGCCACTTTGCTTTTTCATTTGTGTGGCAGTAGTGTTCTATTTTTGGGGAGATAGAGATAAATAAATTTCTTACAAAAGTTGCTTTAAGGGTAGTAGTGTTTTATTAGAAGCTAAGAATCAAAAGAACCAAAGGCTTAGCAGATTTACTTTGAACAATCGATTTATTGAGTTAGCGCTTTCGGAAACAAACTGTGTTTTTCCTTCTTCAGACAAGATACAACCATTTTGCAAAGCTTATAAATAACTAACACATACAATGCCAATTAACTGATTAGTAAAACTAAATGAATAGTTTTAAAGTGACAGATACAATTCAGTAGATTTTAAACAAGCCAAAGGAATAAACCTTAGGCAAATAAACTTAGGTCCCAGAATCCTAACTATCAATTCAACCAACATATAAAAATAATAATGCTGTATGTGAATATTAAAAAAAACTTAATAAAATTATTAGACAAATCCATTAAAAAATACTTATTAGACCATTAAAAACAAATCTTCCATGGCACTAATACTTTAACTAAAAAAACATTTTATGGAGACCAACAGTAGAAATTTGCCATTTGAGTTCATCAATTTCCAAATTAATCTTTATTAACAGCATAAATGTGCAATCTACCATTAGGTTTATATACCCTCTCCTTATTTCAAAATGTTGATTAGGGTTAAGGGGTACCTACACTTTTAACCATACCTTTACTAGTATTGGGGTGTGAATTAATGGAATATTGCAGCAACTGTTTCAAGTTCTGCAGTTCTTATAAAGAGTTTGTCTAATAAAAGAGTGGTTAAACTTATGTGGTGGCAGTCTTTGTGTTACATAAAGAAATATTATCCTCTCTTGAGAAACATACATTCAAGTTTAGACACTCATCCATGAAAATCAATAAATTCTTGAACACCTTCAGTCGGCCCTTTCCACAAAATGAACATATCATCTGGTACCTTGTGTAACAACATACTTTTCTTGAAACTTTTTGTACGCAAAAATTAACTCAATGTTGTTTTTGGTCGGTCCCTCCCCCTGTTTTTTTTTTTTTTTGTTGTTTAGCCACCTTTACCCCACCTCTCACCCTAATATTTTGGCTTTTGAGAAAATGTGTGGAAGTTGGTGGGCTTGTGCTGATTCATATTAAACTGTTGATTGATTGCAAAATCAGGATTATGAAACCGGGCCTAGTTTGTATGAATCACACTACATATATGGAATGTATGACTGAATATCTTAAAATCTTACCAACAAGTTTGTCTTAATGAGGTTAATGTGGCTGCTTTAGACAAGCTTTTTATTGAAAAGGCTATTGACTTAGAGTTGTTTGATTTTCTGACTATAAAAAAACGTGTCCAAGGAAGTAGCAGTCAAAAAAACATACGCAAGCTGGAGAAATCACTTTATGAAAACACAGCAAAAAATACAGCAAAGCTTTCAGGCATAAAAAACCCTTCTTCAGTGCATTACAAATCACTAATGAGAAACATGCTGGATTTATAGAGGGTCATCATCACATGACCAGCAGCCCATTGGTCATATGACATACACATAAAAAATTTTTTAGAACAATAAGGTGGTTTAAAATTCATATTAAAACATTACAATACACATATTACTTTAACTTAGTATGTTGTAAATATTTAAGAACAGGTTTTAGAGTAACAACATCATTAAGTCCTGGTAGTCGATCTGCCTCTAGCCTAATTATCCATTCATATTCCTTTAATTCAAGCATATTATTAATGTCTTCTCCTCGTATTGTTGTATCAACAATACAAATAACCCTGAACGAAAATCTATGTTGACTACCATTTTCTAAAATATGTTTATATAATGCATTAGTGGCTATTGCCCTCCTAATTTCTGATCTATGCTCAACAATTCTATCCTTGAGCTTTCTTATAGTTTTACCTATATAGAAAGATGAACATTGGGAACAAGTAGCCATATATACAACAGAGGTGGTATTACATGTAGCTTTTAAATTAAAGGTATACAGTTTATTCGTTACTGGATGTTTAAACTGATGGCTAGTTTGATCAAAAATATCAGAACAACAAGAACAGTTAAAACATTTACAAGTACCCGGTTTATCAGGTATAGATGTAGAAATAAGGTTTAGATCCTTGTAGCATAATTTTTGCTTAAGAGTTTTCATATTTCTGAAGGAGAAATATGGTCTGTCACCTAAAACTTTTTTAAGGTTCGTACAAGCCATTAAAATAAGCCATTTTTTCTGTATAATTTCCTTAATTAAATGTGTTTTTGCGTTGAAAGAAGTGACAAACCTAATTTTAGTGTCAGATTGCCTTATTTCAGTCATTCTAATCCCTTCTGTATAGATGGGTTTAAGCGTAGTGTTTCTATCAGCTATAGTTTTATTTTTAAGTTCTAACAGCAATTTACTATTATACCCACTGGATTCCAATTCCTTAAACATGACATCAAGCTGTAAATTAAACTTGCTATCCTCTGTGTTTAATTTACTCACTCTACCAAACTGTGAAGTTACCACGCTTCTAAAAACATGTGGTGCATGCATACTGTGGAAATGTAAATACCTTCCCGAGTGTACTTCCTTCTGATGTACACTAGTATGAAAACAATCCTGTTTCCTATATAACATTAAATCTAGAAAAACTATTCTTTCATTTGAGCTTTCCATCTTAAATTTTAAAAACTCAGTAGTACCATTTAGATATTGTAGAAAATCATTTAGTTCAGTCTGTGTACCTTTCCATAGCATAAAACAGTCATCTACAAAATGTTGGTAGAATACAATCTTATCAGAAAACTGATTACCATCATTTAATATAAATTTCTGTTCCCAACTATATAAAACTAAATTGGCATAGGTATTCGCCGTTGATGTACCCATGGCTATGCCATATGTTTGTAAATATAATTGTTTATTGAATAGGAATATGTTGTTGGTTAAAACTATATCAAGCAGGCTACATATATTCTCTACCTTACGTGATGTTAAAGGTGACTGTGTCGTTAAAAATTCTCTAATGCTTTCAATCCCATAGCCATTAGGTATTACTGTGAAGAGTGATGCTATATCTAATGTTAGAAGTAGTATATTACCCTTCACTATTTCTTTTGCTAATGGAGTATGGTACCATTCTCTTAACTTTGATAGAAAATCAGTTGTATCTTTTAAGACTGTCCTACAATAATCCAAAAATGGATGGAGTTGTTGCTGTAAGTAAATAGATATTGGCTCGGTGAGCCATCCTCCCCCTGACACTATGGGTCTCATGGGGGGCTCACTTATAGATTTATGTATTTTGGGAATGCCATAAAGGCATGGTATGACAGGGCATGGAACAGTGAAGAAATTAAACAAATCTATGTCAATATCATTCTGTATTTGTAAATCATAAATTGCCATGTTAATGTTACTGATACACTTCTTAACATCACTGATATTAATACTTCTAAAGGCTGTATCATCATTAAGTAAAGACAATACTGAATCTACATATTTAGTCTTATCCATAAGTACAATAGCATTTCCTTTATCTGCTGACTTGATAATAATGTCTTGATTACTAATTAATGACTTAAGTGCCTTATGTTCTAGGTATGTCAAATTGAAATTTGTAGGTGTTAAAGAATTTTTATATAACTTCCTAATTTCTAGTTCACATATGTCATTAAAAGCAGTTAGCACTGGTACATTACTAGGAATAAACGTACTACACCGTTTACACAAGGCTCCAACATTACAAGTATTACCAAACAACATTTTCAATGTCACTGTTCTTACAAATAGCTTAAGGTCAGTCAGTATATGCACAACATCATCATTAGCTGTTGGAATAAAGTTTAGTCCCTTTTGCAATAATGAGTAATGTGCTTCATTTAACACGAAGCCAGATAAATTCAAGATACCTTGTTTTATCTTTGGACTTGTTTGCTTAGTCCTAAAGGGCTCTCATTTTTCTTCTTCACTGGAGTAGGGACCCTGTGTGTTGTCGTCCTCGTCTTGGATGTACTTCGTTCCACTACTGCTTCAGCCTGAGTTAGCTGAAAGCGCGCTAAATTTAGTATTGTTTGTTGTAGTCTTCCACGCTGTTGGACTCCATTCTCTTTTTTGTCTAGTGGGTGTTTCTCTACTTCAAGTACATCTACGTCAACGTTATGTGGGTTAGTGGGTGTCGCTATGATCATACCCTCTGATTGGCCAGTATTCACAGCTGTAGCTACTGTTTCTCGTTGCTTGGAACTAATGGGTGTATCTTCAAAGGTGTCAAGGGTATCGAGAGGTGTTCTTTTATTATTTTTATAATTAGCCCCATTGTTAATGGAGCCCTGTGTTATAGGTTTAGGCCAAGAGAAAATTTGACCTAAGGAAAAATCATTGATGTCACGTAGCAGTTTTTTCTTCTTAGATTCCTCGAGGCGTCTATCTAAGGCGCATACTCTATTAAACAACTGCTCATACAAGATTTTATTACTCTGGAATGCTTCTAAACCATGTAACTCGTTGTCAAGGTTACTTATTTCTTTTTTCATATCTGCTTCTATTTCAATAAAGAAATCGTTCATCAAGGTCATGTAGTCAAGGTTCAGCTTTATATTAAGCTGCTGCCAGCGTTTTAATAGGATTGGATAGACGTTCCCATACGAAGGCATTTTTAGTATCCTAAGGCCTCTTGGGACAATTCCTCTATCTAAGTAAGCTGAGAAACTAAAACGCTGCCATTGCAAGCGTTTAAAAGTACATAATTTCTTTTCAAAATATTGTAGCTTCTTCACTAATTCAGTCGAACATTCAATATTCTTAGAAGTATTACCTTCCACGTTAGAATTTTCCATAATGGCAAATTGTAGCAACAGGTTGGTCTCATTACTTATGAGAGACTTTATTGAAAAGTTAGTAGTTGTTGGTTCCATAATATCAACGATAAAGGCTGCAAATGACCTCAAGAGATATCCCCAGAGACAAAATGCAGATAAAAAAACGTGTCCAAGGAAGTAGCAGTCAAAAAAACATACGCAACCTGGAGAAATCACTTTATGAAAACACAGCAAAAAATACAGCAAAGCTTTCAGGCATAAAATTACAAATCACTAATGAGAAACATGCTGGATTTATAGAGGGTCATCATCACGCCAGCATTGGTCATATGACATACATAAAAATTTTTTAAGAACAATAAAACATATTACTTTAACTTAGTATGTTGTAAATAATTAGGCTAGAGGCAGATCGACCACCAGGACTTTATGATGTTGTTACTCTAAAACCTGTTCTTAAATATTTATAACATACTAAGTTAAAGTAATATGTGTATTGTAATGTTTTAATATGAATTTTAAACCACCTTATTGTTCTAAAAAATTTTTTTTATGTGTATGTCATATGACCAATGGGCTGCTGGTCATGTGATGATGACCCTCTATAAATCCAGCATGTTTCTCATTAGTGATTTGTAATGCACTGAAGAAGGGTTTTTTATGCCTGAAAGTTGTGATTTTCTGACTATGCCAGCCCCCCAGAATGGCATACCTATTTGGCATTCCTAAAATCCACAAGCGGATTATTGACCCCCCTTTTAGACCCATTGTTGATGGACGTGGGTCCATTTCTTATGGTTGTGCCAAGTATGTGGATAGCATCCTAAGGCCCCTAGTTGAGAGTGAGCTCCAAATATGTAAGGACTCTTGGAGTTTTTTAACCCATCTTGCGACCATCCCTTTCAAGGAAGATTACAAAATGTTGACAGTAGATGTAAAGGAACTCTACACAGTGATTCCCCACGATTTGGGGATTGAGTGGATTAGGGATTTCATGTCTGCAAGGAAATGTGACAATAATACCATTTATGTTGTTACCTCCTTGTTAGATTTAGTGTTGAGTAACAACTTTATGTGGCTTGAGGGTGAGATCTTCTTGCAAAAATCAGGGGTGGCGATGGGATCCCCCTGTGGTGGCAGTTTTGCCAACTGCATAATGGCTCATTGGGAGACCACCTTCCTCTTTAAAACAGCTGTGTTTAAAGAAAACATAGCATGGTACACAAGGTACCAAGATGATATGTTCATTTTGTGGAAAGGGCCGACTGAAGGTGTTCAAGAATTTATTTAATTGATTTCAGCTTCAACTAATTTTTTGGAGTTTACATTCAACTTACAAAATGAACGTATTAATTTTCTTGACATTAGTCTGCATAAGGATGTGGGTGGAAAAAGATTTAAAAGTACCATCTATAGGAAGCCCACGTATTCCAACTGTTTCCTTCATTTCTCTAGCTGCCACCCCTACCACCAAAAGAGAGCAGTGGTTAAGGGGCAGTTAGTCAGGGCAGCCCGAATGATCTCCGATGAGGGAGATTTCACGGATGAATGTTCTAAACTTGAACATATGTTTCTCAAGAGAGGATATCCCCTGAGCCTGGTTTCTGGTATCTCCACCGAGGTCATTACTAAAAGGCAGACTGGCTATTTTACACCCCTTTTAGGTACAACTCAAGCTTTGGCTGAGGATTTCTCTCCCGTTCATCAGAGGGATATTTCTTTATGTAACACCAAAGACTGCCACCACATAAGTTTTGTTGTTACCTACAACCTTAACCACTCTTTTATTAGACAAACTCTTTATAAGAACTGGGCCCTCATTATGGAGGACCCCTCTCTATTTAAACTTTTTGGAAATAAACCTAAGATTACCTTCAGAAGGGGGCAGAACTTGAAACAGTTGCTGCAATATTCCATTAATTCACACCCCAATACTAGTAAAGGTATGGTTAAATGCGGGAGGTGTCAACAGTGTAGGTACCTTAACATGAATCAGCATTTTGAAATAAGGGAGAGAGTATATAAACCTAATGGTAGATTTTCGTGCAAATCTAAGGGAGTGGTCTATTGTGCCAAGTGCCAGGCCTGTAAAGCTTTCTATATTGGGAAGACCAAAAGAAAGCTCAGGGCACGCATTTATGAGCACATTTATGCTGTTAATAAAAGGGACACAAACAATGCTTTGGCTAGGCACATCGCAGATTTTCCTGACCACGCTTTTAAGTTCTCTGTGTTAAAACAAATTAATACAGACATTAGAGGAGGGCCTTGGCAGATTAATTTGGAAATTGATGAACTCAAATGGCAAATTTCTACTGCTGCTTATTTACCCCCAGGTTTAAACGAAATGGTCTCTATAAAATGTTTTCTAAAGAAGTTGGCTTTAAACAGATAATAGTTTTACTGACTTCATATGTGAGCCTTCAGTTTAGTTAAAGTATTAGTGCCATGGAAGATTTGTTTTTAATGGTCTAATAAGTATTTTTTAATGGATTTGTCTAATAACAATTTTATTAAGTGTTTTTTAATATTCACATGCAGCATTATTATTTTTATATGTTGGTTGAATTGATAGTTAGGATTCTGGGACCTAAGTGTATTTGCCTAAGGTTTATTCCTTTGGCTTGTTTAAAATCTACTGAATTGTATCTGTCACTTTAAAACTATTCATTTAGTTTTACTAATCAGTTAATTGGCATTGTATGTGTTAGTTATTTATAAGCTTTGCAAAATGGTTGTATCTTGTCTGAAGAAGGAAAAACACAGTTTGTTTCCGAAAGCGCTAACTCAATAAATCGATTGTTCAAAGTAAATCTGCTAAGCCTTTGGTTCTTTTGATTCTTAGTTTGTCTGTTTGCCCTTTTTTTATTAGAAGCTGCCAAAATCACAGGCAATCTACATTTTAGCTGCACAAAGAATCTGTGTAGTCCCACAGTTGCTGGTTGGGAAAGGCAACAAAGAACTACATGAGCCCACACGAGTATGTTACTATTAGATCTTGTTTTCTCACAGAGGGACTTGTTACAAACCAAACAAACTCTCATATAAGCAGTGCCGGTGCTAGGTTATTTTGCGCCTTAGGCAAAACTTATTAGTGCACCCTTTGTTTTACAAATGAGTTACTTTTTTATTGAAATTATAGAAAACAGCTCCCCAAAACACACAGATCACTAGTATCTGGTAGACCACGCCAGTGTATTACAAAAAAAAAAAAAAAGAAAAATCAACAGCCCCCAAAACACATTGCATCCCTAGTATCTGGTCAACCCTGCCAGGATAGCTTATTAAAAAAAAAAAAGAAAGTCATCAGCAGCCCCCAAAACACACTCACTACCTAGCCTTTCCTACTACTAGTATCTGGTTTACCATGCCAGGAGTGTTAGAAAATCACAGACTGCCCCCAAAACAGCCATCCCACTGCAGATTTTGTCTTCTACTATGATCTAGTTGACCCTGCTTTTGTTAAAGCGGAACTCAAGCGTGCATGCACGCTGCTCCGAGTTCCGCGAATGCTTACTACATTTAACTAAATTAGAGAGGTATTGCAAACCACCTGGCTGTGCCCCCTCATGATCTCTGCCCTAGGTGAATGCCTAATTTGCCTTAATGGTGACACTGGCACTGCTCATAAGAAACACATGCAGTAATAGAGAAAGTGCAGTTAGTGCTTAAGTCCTACTTGCCTTAATAGGTTTTTGGATTTCACACTGCTTTAGTGGCATATGGATTCTGTGCCTACACACACATAGTCAGCTTTCCAGAGCTAAAAATTGCGTCTGTCTCTCTATAGTAGGGGAATGACTAAGCTCTTCCCATTAGGGGAAGCCTAACCCCTGACAAAGAAAGTCGGCTACTCAGGCTTAGTTCTAGGTAGGAAGAACCAAAGGACTAAAATCAAGAATTGCCTGAAATCAGACAATATGAAGCCACAAAATGACAACACAAATAACCATAGCCAGAAATAAGGTTGGATACCATCAATCTATAGACAAAATACAGGGCATGGTGGGTGGGTGCTAGCACTGAGGCAGTGTAACATTTGGACATCTATTGCTACAGGTAAGTATGACTTAAGCTTCCCCTACCTGGGAGGAAGGATAAGGATCTAGGAACCTTTGTATACTGGTCCTCGTAAAACACTGCTCTGGAACTTAAGGAAGTAGTTTGTACTGCTTTTAAAAGGTTTGAACAGAGGACCAGGTTGCTGCTTCTAGAGTGTAATCCTTTCCAATATGCCACTGAAGAGGATAAGGTTCTAAGTGGAATGTGTCTTTGGATGTAATTGATTCTCTTGTCACTTATATCACCAAACTGGAAGCAGTGCACGCTCCAACCAAGACTGGACTAGCTGGTCAAGAGGAGAGGGTCAACACCTGCAACTCACTACATAGAACACACAGCCCTCCAAAACACCAACCATCACAACCCACACATAGAAACACAAACCATCCACCCACGTTCACGGAGGCTCTCAATAAAAATTTAACCAAACAACAAAGACCCCTGAGACAGAAACGCACTCAACCGCCACAACACACCACCAACACCAAAACACATAGCTCACCGCCACAGTGTGCCCCTCAACCCATGCCCTTAAGGCAAAACACTTTGCCCAATGTACTAATCATAGGAGACTCAGTTGTGAGGAACACTGATGTCCCACTCACTAGGTTGAACAAGGAGAAGGTGACAGTCAGTTGTCTATCAGGTGCCAGGATCCGCCACATAACACATGCACTCAGGTCACTCCACAAGTACAAATATAACTCGGTCATTGTCCATGTGGGTGTGAATGACCTGAGACATACCTCACTGGACTACATGAAAAGAGATGTGATGGAACTCCCAGATTATGTGGCCCAGGCAGGTATGACCCTAGCCCTGAGCAGTATTCTACTGTCACCCAGAATGATACCACAGTACGAGCAGAAAATGATTGACTTCAACAATTGGCTAAGTGTCTGGTGTCAGTCTAAGGGGATCCAGTATCTGTCTGCCTGGGACAACATGATCGACAGACCTCGATGCTTTGCCAGAAACAGCCTGCATCTGTCACCCCTGGGATTCCAGGTACTGGCTAAGGCTGTTGCCAACCCTATAGTGCCTTTTTTAGGCAGTGTTCCAAAGACCAAAATTCCACTGTAACAGCTATAAACAAATGCAATCTGAGGGTCATGCTGCTCAATGCTAGAAGTTTAAATCTCAAGATGCACTCACTCGAAGCTCTCCTCAAAATGGAGAATGTCGACATCTGTGCTGTAACAGAGACCTGGTTTAAAGAGACATAAAGCACCCATGCTCTCCCAGGCTACAACTCATTCCATACCTTTCAGCCCCAGAATACAGCCAGAAGCTCCAAAGGCAGTGGTGTCTCCATATTCTTAGCCCAGCATAAGCATCCAAGATACTTCGGATACAACTAACACTGGATAAGACAATGATACAAGTCATAGCCTGCTACAGAACCCCAAATATGTCCCTAGACTCTCAATTCAATTTCCTAAGCACTCTGGAATCTATCAAGGTCCAACCCAATGATCTCATACTGGGTGACTTCAACTACCCCTCCATCAACTGGGAAAACTATTCAAGTACCAATGTACAGGCCCAACACTTTCTGGAATTTATCAGTTCCAATGGCCTGGACCAACTCATTCTGACCCCCACTAGAGGAAGCAACATCCTCGACATGGGAGACCATTGCTCCACACCTATAGTCAATTCCTCACTGGTTAAATCTACCACAAACTGATCATCATGGAAATTTCCATCTCACCTACACCCGCTGATAAGATGACCACCCTGAAAAACTTCTCTAAAGCTGACTTTGGACTCCTAAAAACAGAGGTGGCTAACTTCTTGGCCCCCCATGCCAATGTAAAATAGCTGCATGACTGCTGAGTCATACACCAATGCACTCTACGAGCATGTACACAAATGCATGGACCTTGCCATATCAAATAAAACTAAGACACTTTCCTCCAAAAATAGGAAGCCAATCTGGTGGTCCTCAGCCATCAATAAACTCTACAACAGAAGGAAGAAACTGTTGCAGAAAAAAATGAAGTCACAAGACTGGGAAATCTCCCTTATCAGTCTCAACAAAAAGCTGAGCTCCCTTATCAAATCCTCTAAAGCCAGTTATGAAGGCAGAATTGCAGCTGACACCAAAAACAACCACAAAGCCTTCTATAGCTATATCAAAAACATTAAAGGCAATACCCAGACTTTCTCTGAGTTATTGCACAATGGCACCTCCTATAGTGAGCCAACAGATATAGCCAACATACTGGCTGACAGATTCAGTGCCAACTTTACCCCTCCCCCCAAGGGCCCTATCACAATACAAGAAGAAAGCCTGGTACCCACCATTTCTGCAGCACAGGTAAAAGCATTGTCCAAAGCCAAGAATGCAGCATCCATGGGACCTGATAATATCCATGACTGCATCCTACATGAGCTACAAAACGAACTGGCACCACATCTGTGTGTCCTGTTCAGTCACAGCCTTACCTCAGACTATGTCCACAATGAATGGCACACTGCTACAGTCATCCCGCTCCATAAAGGGGAAGCAACTACAGACCCTGGGAACTATCATCCCATTAGACTGATGAGTCTGGTATACAAAGCTATGGAGAGCATCGTCATGGACCTGCTTAACAAAGACATAGGCAGTCTCCAAACTCTTGACCCCATACAGTTTGGCTTTGTCAAGGGGAGATCCTGCCTGCTGAACCTGGTTGAGTTCTTCGAGGCAGTCACCAAGACTGTGGATGAGGGTAAGGCAGTGCATATAACCTACCTCGATCTGGCCAAGACCTTTGATACCATTCCCTACTCAGGTATCATTGATAAACTCACCAAACTAGGCATCACTCCTTACATCACTAGGTGGGTTGTAAACTGGCTCACAGACAGGACCCACAAAGTGAAAGTTGTGGATTCCAAGTCAGACTGTCGACCAGTCATGAGTGGAGTCCCACAGGGCTTGGGCTTGGGCCCTCTACCTCTGTTTGGCATCTACTTCTCAGAAATCCAGGCAACACAGAAGGACTCTGGCTGACCAACTTCACTGATGACTACAAGCTAGGAGTCATTATCAACTCCCCAAGTGATGCAGACATCCTACAAAAGGGCCTCTCTAAGACCAATAACTGGTGTCCGAACCATGGTCTGAAGTTTATTGCCAAAAAAATGCATTATCATCCCCTTTGGAAAAAACTCACTTCCCATGAATTACTATGTTGATGGGAGCCCACTAAACACTGAAGGGGCTATAAGAGATCTGGGCACCCAGGTTGACAGCCACTTCACCTTCGACCACCAGATTGCCACTGTGGTCAGAAAGTCCTTCTATATGGCACATCTTATAACCAAAGGTTTTGCATCCAGGAAGAAAGAGGTCATCATCCGTCTTTACTCATCCCTCATCAGACAAATCATTGAATTATAATACCGCATTTGGCATGTACCTGACCAGACACCTACAACAGCTGGAGAGGCCACAAAAGTACCTCACAAAAAGGATCCTAGGCCTTAAACACATGTCCTACATGGACAGACTCAAGAAACTTCAGCTGTTCTCAGTCTCTTATTGCCTTCTTAGAGGTGATCTCTGCTTGACTTACATAGCCATGTCCGACCCAGCCCTACTTGAAATGCTACACCTGAAGAAATCCCAATTACCCCGGGTAACATGCTCCAGAGATCAAAACCTCATTACCACAATTAACAGAACATGCTGGAGGGACAGGTTCATCTCCCAAAGTCTGCCCATACTCTGGAATAAGCTTCCCATTCATGTCACCTTGCTGGCCCTCTTCAAGAGTAATCTTGTCGAGTGGATAGGTAACAGAAAGTTCACTCCAGGGATCATTCCAGTTGCCCTACTGGATAGGGGCACTGTGAACTAACATTAGGTGGCACAGCGCCTGGGCAGTCTTTTGGGGCTAGGCTTGTAAAGGCTCCAAGGTTATTAGCCTAGTACACACCTATGAACCTATGAACTTACACATTTTAAACAGTCACTGATCTGGCTCTGGAAGAGAAGTGTGCATTTGTAGGACGTGAGATGGAATACTTTGTTACAATATTTTTTTACCACACTTTAATGTTTAAGGTGTACACAGCAAATTGATGGGTGCAGGAGCCAGTTCTTATTTATCTTACCATTGCTGTAGTTTGGTCACTGTTAAATCAGTAGTCACCGATTTGGTGTCACAGCAATATCAAGCAATGCACTTGCAACAAAAAGCAGTGTTAAACCAGTATTGCTATGCCTCATGTGTGTGTGTGTGTGTGTGTGTGTGTGTGTGTGTGTGTGTGTGTGTGTGTGTGTGTGTGTGTGTGTGTGTGTGTGTGTAATGGGAGCAGCAATGTATTCAAAAGTAACAAGTCTGTCATTTCAGTCACTTACCATCAGAAACATTAGCACTGCACTCCATAAGGGGTCATCGTTCATTTGACAGAAGCAGTGTGTGTGTGTGAATGTAACCTATCAGTACAGTGGGTGCAATGATTAATGATGCTATTGTACAGCTTTGGTTGAGTTCTTGGTGATGGCTTCTTCTGTGAAGAGTCTACAAGCTCTTTCTGGGTCTGTGTGTTTTTATCCATGTAGTTGTTTCCACCAATAGGACTTTGTTTCGGTATTGGAGAACTAGCATTCCACCAATTTGCCTATAAGTATGCAGTGTGCACTCACTTGTACATCTTGTAACAGGCCTGGGTTTCAGGGGTAGTGTCAGTGTGTTTAAAATTTATTGCAGATTTTTATCTGTGGACTTAGTACTGCAACTTTGTCTACTCAATATCCAGTCCTGCTTAGAGCTTGTATGGGGGGATGAGGCCACTTTCATCTTTACTACTATAATTCCTATTATAAACCATGTGAAGTGTGCACAGAATGTCGCTACAGCTCATCTATAGGGTGTGGTCAGTTATTTCATTAGCTCTCATCCTTCCAAGTCTCAGGTGTTCAAAAGTCAACAGAACTTGTCTAGGGACAGTGTACTGTTTGAATAAAACAGTGCAGTTTTCACTTTCCTCACAATCATTAGATATGGGTGGTAGGTGTAAGGAAGCATGTGGATATTCTACTTCTCACACAGAACTTGAACTATGCTACTGACTCCATCTTACACAACTTGCACTACTCTGAAAGCAGTGTTACACAGGAGGTAGCCATGCTTTGGGGGTAGGGAGGGAAGGCATTTTATATATATATATATCTATATACACACATCAGCCATTTGAAATGCTGCGGCAGTTGGCAATTTGGGCGGGAAGGCATTATATATATATATATATATATATATATATATATATATATATATACACATCAAACATTTGAAATGCTGTGGCAGTTGGCAATTTGGGCCTTCACCGCAATCTAACATTAGTACATAAGCATCTTTTGGATGATTGGGCTGCAGGCAATCTTCCCATACATGTAGGTACCCTTGTGTTTTACTGTGAACTGTTTTGTCAGAAATTATTTCTTTCCTGAAAAAAGATGGAATACTTTTCTTTGCTCATGTTTTCTGTTAAGCCAGTTATTGGATCAAACAGTTGGAAAATAGCTCTAAAATGCACCACACAGCATCTATAACACTATAGTTTCTGGAGGCCTAGTAGTCCACAGAATCCAACTTTAACCCGATTGATTCCACACTTATTATAGTGCACTCTTGGACAGCTAGGGTTTGTTGAAAGAATGCAGGAAAAAGCAAAGTTGAAGACGGCTGAATTTCTTTCCTCAGCCATTTTTATTCAAGCCATAATTGAATCAGATGGGCTAGGGAAAACTAAAATGCACCTCAAAACATCTAGACTACCCATGGTTTGAGGGCCTAACATCCCCCAGCCCCCTTGCTTAGTTATTTCCTCCACAGTTATTACAGTAACGTCTAACCCAAGTATGGTGGGGTGACGTTGAATGGATACAGAAAAAATCTGAAGAGCAAAAAAAAAATGTGCAAAAAAAGTAATCATGATAATATGGGTCAACCACAGTTGCGAGGGATGGGGGGAGCAGCAGGTAGCAGGGGGCCATAGTGCCAATGTTGCCCTTTCTCCTAGAGCCCAGTTTCACCTAAAGCCAGCCCCACTTGTACAAATTCATTTTTTTTGAGAAATATGTAATGTTAAGATTCAAGCTGGGAAGTCATATTTGCATGAGAGAAGACAGAGCTCCCCTTCTGTTCAGTTTCTATGCAGTCATTCTGATTAGTGATATACTTAAATGCATGTACACAGTTTAAAAAGTATTATGCAATTTTTCTCTGTCTAATCATTCATCTGCTTCGGAGGCAAAATTCTAAACTTTACATTTCACCTACAAAATGGGACGTGCAAAATGCTTCACAGAACTGGATTATAAATTTGGAACATATTCCTCTAATAAGCCAAACTGTAATAAGTATTAAAAAACTTAATACTGAAATGGATTAATGCTGCCTCAACACACACATTGGAAATTTTACTGCAGTCATTTTGAGGCAGAAGGTAAAAGTCTAACACTGATGCTAGTGTGTATTCTACCTGGAAATATATCAAGACCTATTCTAACCACCCTGACATGCACTTTAAAGTGGTGATGGTAATACCCCCATTGTATGTCCCCCATCGCACCTCATTATGTGGTGATAATAATAGCCCCCCATTATGTCACCCATCAGACCTCATCATGTGGTGATGATAATACCCTCCCAATTATGTGTCACCCATCGGAACTCATTATGTGGTGCTGGTAATACCCCCCCCATTACGTGTCAAACTGACATGCACTTTCAAGTGGTGACGATAATACCACCAATAATTTGTCACCCGAACATTCACTTTCAAGTGGTGATGATGATGATAATACCCCCCATTATCTGTCACCCTGCCATGTACTTTCAAGTTGTCATGATAATATACCCCCAGTTATGTGTCACCCCATTGGACCTCATCATGTGGTGATGATAATACCCCACTATTATGTGTCACCCATCGGACCTCCTCATATGGTGATGATAAAACCCCCTCAATATGTGTCACCCTGACATGCACTTCTAAGTAGTGATGATGATAATACCCCCCATTATGTGTCACACTTCAGACCTCATCATGTGGTGATGAGAATTCCCACCATTATGTGTCACCCTAAAATGCACTTTCAAGTGGTGATGATAGTACCCCCATTATGTGTCATCCTGACATGCACTTTCAAGTGGTGATGATAATACCCCTATTATGTGTCACCCTAACATGCACATTCAAGTGGTGATGATAATATACCCCCAGTTATGTGTCACCCATTGGATGGACCTCATCATGTGGTGATGATAATACCCTACTATTATGTGTCACCCATTGGACCTCATCATGTGGTGATGATAATACCCCCTCAATATGTGTCACCCTGACATGCACTTCCAAGTGGTGATGATGATAATGCACCCCATTATGTGTCACACTTCAGACCTCATCATGTGGTGATGAGAATTCCCCCCATTATGTGTCACCCTAAAATGCACTTTCAAGTGATGATGATAATACCCCCATTGTGTCATCCTGACATGCACTTTCAAGTGGTGATGATAATACCCCTATGTGTCACCCTAACATGCCCTTTCAAGTGGTGATGATAATATGCCCCCATTATGTTCATTATGTGTCACAAATCAGACATCATCATGTGTTGATGATAATAACCCCCATTATATGTCACCCTGACATGCACTTTCAAGTGGTGATGATGATACTCCCAATTATGTGTCATCCTGACATGCCCTTTAAAGTAGTGATGATAATACACCCCATTTTGTGTCACCCTGACTTGCACTTTCAAGTGGTGATGATAATATTCCCTCATTATGTGTCACCGTGGCGTGCATTTTGAAGTACTCATGATAATACCCACCCCATTATGTGTCAGCCTGACATGAACTTTCAAATGGATGCTAATACCCCCATTTGCTTCCAGGGAGTGCAGTGTTTGGTTTAAGCTCCTAGCATTTAACAGCATGACTGGCTAATTTCATGTTGGTAATGTTGTTTTTGAGACCCTCCCTAAAAAAGGCACTATGAGGGAGGCAAGAGCCTTTGCCAGCTGCCAAAAGACTAGAGGTGCCAGGTGCAAACCATCTTTGGCAAAGCAGAGAGGTTTGTCAACCATGGCTTCCCAGGCTGGCAAGAACTGGATCCCCATATTATGTATTTAATCTTGAATCACCTATTTTTTCCTTTCTTTATTGGCCTGAACTTAGTTATAACTCATGTTTTTCAGTTAAAAAAGACATTCTGTTTACAATAACTAAAATTAATAAAGATGTTACACAATTTATATATTATAAAACAACATTAAACATATTTCACCACAAATACTTTATAAATACAAACAAAAGGAATGGACTTAACCATACTATCTTTAAACACTAATGGTTTAAATAATCCAAGGAAAAGATCACATTTATTAAGATATATGAAATTAAATAAAGCACAAGTAGTACTTAGGTTCATAGGTTCATAGGTAGGTACTAGGCTATCTGCCCGAGGGCATTTATAAGCCTAGCCAGAGTGTGTTGGCTTGCGCCACCCCATTGATTAATTAACTGATCCTCTGTCAAGCAGAGCCAATGAAGTGATCCCAAGGGTGTATTTTCTGTTACCCATCCACTCGTCAAGGTTTCTCTTGAAGAGTGTTAGTGAGGGGCTCTGCCTGATGTAATTTGAAATTTTGTTCCAAAGCATGGGGACTCTCTATGACAGGAATCTATCCCTCCAGCATGTTCTATTTATTGTTGTGGTGAGGTTTAGCTCACTAGAGCGCGTGGCTTGCAGTGACTTGGATTTCTTTAGGTGGAGCATGTCCATCAATTCTGAGTTGGACATGACTTTGTAAGTCAGGCAGAGATCACCACAGAGTAAGCGATATGCCACTGAGTACAGCCAGAGTTTTTTCAGTCAGGCTGCATAGGACATTAGTTTGAGACCAGTAATCCTCTTGGTGAGGTACTTTTGTGGTCTTTCCATCTTTTGGAAGCATCTTGTGAGGTACATCCTAAAATGGGAAATTGTACTCTATGATGGGTCTAATGAGTGATGAGTAGAGGGGCACTATAACCTCTTTATTTCTAGATGCGAACCCTTTAGTAATTAGATGGGCCATATAGAAGGATTTCCTAACTACTTTGGCAATATGATTGTCAAAGGAGAGATTACTATCTACCTGGGTCCCCAGATCTCTTATGTATTATATATCTCTTATGTATCTTCTGTATTAAGGGGGCTGCCACCTATGTGGTAATTCATGGGTGTTTTGTTTTTCCCAAATGGGATGACTATGCATTTTTTGGTATTTAACTTGAGACCATGACTTTGACACCAGGTGTCCGTCTCAGTAAGGCCCTTTTGGAGGATGTCCATGTCAGCCGGAGAGTCAATTATGGCTCCCAGTTTGCAGTCATCGGTAAACTTGGTTAGCCATAGTCCTCCTGTGTTTGCCTGTACTTCTGAAAAGTATATGCCGAACAGTAGGGGTCCCAGGACTGAGCCTTGCGGGACACTACTTGTGACTGGTTTAGAGTCGGACCTGGAGCCCGCTATTCTTACTGTGTGAGTTCTGTCTGTAAGCCAGTTGGCAACCCATCTCGTGATGTAGGGGTTTATGTTCAGGCTGGTGAGTTTTTCTGTAATACCCGAGTGGGGAATGGTGTTGAAAGCCTTGGCAAGGTCAAGGTAGGCTGTGTGAACCACCTTTCCCCTCGTCTATGGCCTTGGTGACTGTCTCTAAGAAGTCCACCAGGTTTAGTAGGCATGATCTACTCTTAACAAAGTTGAACTGAGTCAGGTCAAGTGTTTGGAGGTTCCCAATGTCTTTGTTAATGAGTTCCATGATGATGCACTCCATAGTCTTGCAGACCAGGCTAGTCAGGCTTATGGGGCGATAGTTACCAGGGTCAGTTGTGGCCCCTCCTTTGTGGAAAGGAATAACCGTTGCTGTGCGCCATTCTATGGGCATGTAGCCTGTGGAGAGGCTGAGGTTGAACACCGTGTTTAGGTGGGGGGTTAGTTCATTCTGTAGTTCATGCAAGACGCAGCCTGGGACGCCATCTGTTCCCATTGATGCTGTGTTTTTGGCTTTTGAAAGGGCTGTTTCCACCTGTGCGTCTGTGATTTTTGGGACACTACACTTTTGCAGTACTGTTGTGGGCCCTTTTGGAGGTGAGAGGGGGTGAAGTTTGCACTGAATCTATCTGCCAGGATGTTGGCAATATCAGTAGGTTCAGTATATTTTGTGCTATTTTGCACTAGTTCAGTGCATATCTGTGAGTTGCTACTTAGATTCTTAACATAGCTAAAGAAGGCTTTGTGGTTATCTTTTAAATCCTTGGCTATTTTTCTTTCAAAGTTAGCCTGAGATGATTTCATGAGGGACCTCAGTTTCTTACTGATACTGATCAGGGATGTCTTTCCTTCTTGGGATTTGCTTTTTTTCTGAACTAGTTTCCTCCTTCTACTGTAGCCTGTTTATTGCAGTGGTCCACCAAACTGGCTTCCTTCTCTTAGAGGAGTGAGTCTTGGTTTTGCTAGGGTTGGCATGATCCATGCATCCTTGTAGGTGCTCATAGAGTGCATTTGTAAAGGTTTATGCATGTTGGGCAGCATTATCCTTTAGCGTGGGGGCTGTGAAACTTACCACCTCTGTCTTAAGCAAGGTGAAGTTTATTTTAGAAATGTTTTTTACTGTGGTTTCCTTAGTTGGGGATGGTGGTGGGGTGTGGACATCCAGAGTGATTAGTTTATGGTCTGATCTAACCAGTGACGGGTTGACCTCCGGTGTGGAACACCTGTCGATTATGTTGGTGATGACCAGGTCCAATATGTTTTCACCTCTGGTAGGGGAGTTTACCAGCTGATCCAGGGCTTTTGAGTTGATGAATTCCAGGAAGCACTGGGTCTGGGAATTTGTACTCGAGTAGTTTTCCCAGTGAATGGTAGGGTAATTGAAATTGCCCAATATCAGGGTGTTTGGTAGGACCTTCATGTTTTCCAGTGTCTCCAGAAAGGTGGAGTGGTGGTCCTGGGTCATGGAGGGTGATCTGTAGCAGGCCGCAATTTGCATTGCAGATTTGCCTAATATTAGTTGCACATGGATGATCTCAGTGGTATGATGCTGCGCCACTAAACTGGAGGTGTAGGTATCCTTGATGAATATGGATACACCCCCTCCTTTTGTGTTTCGGTCCATGTTCTGTGGCTGAAACATGTGGTATGAGTTGAAGCCCAGTAGTGCTGGGGTGCTCTCTGGAGCCTTGAACCAGGTTTCAATTACTGCACAGATGTCAATGTTCTCCATACTGAGGAGTGCTTTGAGTGCATGCATTCTGAGATTTAAACTCCTGGTGTTGAGTAGCATAACCCTCAATTATTTGTTAATTGTGCTGTTTATGGAGGTGGGTTTGACTTTTGAGCCTTGCCTAAAAAAGGCACTATGGGGGCAGCAAGGGCCTTGGCCAGTATTCGAAAGCCTAGGGGTGACAGGTGCAAGCCGTCTCTTGCAAAGCAACACGGCTTGTCGAGCATGTCATCCCAGGCTGACAGACACTGGATCCCCTTTGAATGACACCAGAAGCTTAGCCAGTTGTTGAAATTGATCATTTTTTTCTTTATACTGAGGTATCATTCTTGGTGAGGGCAGGATGATAAACACATATGATGAACTGCCTTGTTTAAGATCTAGTAAAAAAGCTATTAATTTAAACAATAATGTGATGGAGACACTAACAAATTGTGATGTTGACCTCTGTTTTGAAACATGTGAAATACATGGGGAAGGAGCATATGGGGTCAATTAGCTTTTGTGTGCTGGTAATAGTCAATTGAATACAACAGTTACTGGTGATGCTGGGATTAAAGGCTTTATTATTACTGAAAATAATGCTGACATGACTAGTGAAGTATGTGATAATACTTATGATGATTTACCTGTCCAAAAACTGTATACAAGTGATAGTAATGTATTTGAATATGTGATGGGGACATGTACAGATAGGAATGGTGACTGTTGTACTGATGGTAGTGACTTAGATAGACCAATACTGGAGTTAAATGTAGGAGAAGAGGGGTTTGATTTTTGTTTTGAAGAGGAGGATGATGTAAACACTGATGTGTGGCAAAAAACAATGCATATGAATAACAAGAGTCTAAAGCCTAACATTAAAGTACTACCTAGATCTTTGAAAAGAGAAAATACACTGATTGATAGTAACATCTCTAGAATGGATGAACCCGGTCAACTTGGATTGATAGCAGACAATTTTGAGTTGGAAGGAAACAAAGTTATAGTGAGTGAGCATAAGGGGTTGAAGATATACAACTACAGCAATGAAATTTTGGATGTGCATCATGGGGAATTATCAAAAGGGTTCACTTTTGTCCCAAAAGGTCACAATTATGGTGTGGACACTATTTTAGACATCAAGTTGTTCTCAAGATTGATTAATTTAAAAATATTACTAGAGAAGGGTGAAAAAAGTGAAGAAGAAAATAGTAATAAGAATGTTAAGGAATCGTTTTGTAGGAAGAGTAAATACAACCCCCCCATTAGTACCACCGGTAGCAATTTTTGAAAAACTTATGGAAATGGAAATTAGGAATTTATATAGTAAACAAAGAAGGCATAGATGTGACAATTTAACTAAGGAAGAGAACCGTGTGTTGAGAGAATTAATGAAAAATTATAACATTAGGGTGATGAAACCCGATAAAGGGGGAGGGGTCGTTATTATGGACCAATTTGACTACACTAGTAGAATGTTGAAACACTTGAACAATAGTGAATTCTTTATACCAGCCTCTATAAATGAAATTAACATTTTTAACAGAAGGTTAGATTTTATATTGGAAGACCTTTTTCTGGAATATAATTTCTCGGAAGAAGAAATACAATTTTTGAAAGTGGAGCACCTAAAGGTTGCTTCTTTTTTCGGAATACCAAAAATCCATAAATCGGTTAATGATCCTCCAATGAGGCCTATAGTTGCAGGGAGAGGAAGTAAAACAGAGCCTCTAGCCAAGATGGTTGATTTTCACTTAAAAATTTTTTTTTGAGGGGAAGGACCATGTGTTGAAGGATTCCTGGCATTTATTGAGGAATTTAGCAAAAGTGGATTTTGAAGAAAGAGTGATTTTTTTTGAGTATTGATGTGAAGGACTTATATTTAAGTATCTCCCACGAGGAAGGTCTGGAAAGGTTCCAAAAAGCCCTTAAGGAGGGTACTAAATTTTCTAGTGATTCCATTTTTGTGTTATCAACCCTTATGGAACTGGTGTTGGGTAACAATTTTGTTTGGTTTCAAGGAGAGTACTTTAAGCAGACAAGGGGAGTGGCAATGGGTGCAATTGCAGCCCCAGTTTTTGCTAATGTAGTTTTATGGTAGTTGGAGACAAAATTTATCTTGAAATCAAGGTTTAAAGATAAGATCTACAGATACTATAGATTTTTGGATGACATCCTGATATTGTGGACAGGGGGAGAAGACGAGGTAGATAATTTCCTTGAATGTATTAATGGTACTACAGATTTCTTAACTTTCACAAGTACTAAAAGTAAGGAAATGGTCAACTATTTGGATGTACATTTATATAAGGATGTGAGTAATAGGTGCTATGAATCATCAATTTACAGGAAACCTACTTACTCAAACAGTTTGTTACACTTTAATAGTGAACACCCTTTTTGGCAAAAAAGGAACCTTATTAAGGGACAAATTATTAGGATATCTAGACTGACTAGTGAATACAACACATTTGTAAAAGAAAATAATATTTTGAAAGGGATGCTATTAGCTAGGGGATACCCTAAGTTATTAATTGAAGAGCAAGAGAGATATGTGATGGAGAGAAGGATGGAGTTGTACCTCCCTTTGCTCAAGAACCCAAATGTGACAATAGGGGGTTCAGATGCACCTATGAGTTCATTTAATTGTATTTTAACATTTGATGAACATTCCTTAGAAATTGGTAGAATTTTAGAGAAGAACTGGAATGGAGTATTTGGGGCTTTTGATCTAATTGATAAGGTAGGCCGTAGCCCTAGGGTAGTGTTTAGAAGGGGTAATAACATGAAAACCCTTTTTGAAAGGACTCAAAATAAGGGTGATAGGATTATGATGGGGAAAATTAACCCTTGTGGATGTTGTAGGGAATGTAGATTTATGTGTGAAACAAGGAACTTGATTATTGAAGGATATGACAGGGTTATTAACATTAATGGTAATTATAATTGTAAAACTAAGGGAGTTGTTTATGTAGCCCTATGTCAATCTTGTAAAGCCTACTACATTGGTAAAACAGCAAATGAGTTGAGGAAGAGGGTGTACCAACATAACTATGCCATTAAAAAAACAGGACAGCACTAATGCACTATAAAAGCATAGTGTTGTATGTAGGGACTTTAAGAAATTTAGGTTTTGTGTGTTGGAAAAGGTCAAAAAACAAGAAAGAGGTGGTAATTGGTCCAATTTTTTGGAATACAGAGAGACCTTTTGGCAGGTGTTATTAAATGCAACCATAAAACCAGGTTTAAATGATAGAATATCCATTAAAAGTGTACTCAACATGAGAGTAGAAAGAATATAAATTTAATTTAATTTATATAAATAAGACTGATAAAGATTGTTTGTTTGTACATGAAATTTAACAATAGTATTTTAACTCTTTAAGAGTATTGTTAGTTAATATCAGGTTTAATAAATAAACTTATTAGCTATAGGAGCGGGGTTTGCACACATTTTTTAGTATAGAGTATGCAGGTATTAGGTTCCAAGTGGAAGGTCTTATTAATGAATTTGTATTTAAATGTTTTTATTAAGTGTTATGTTAATGATTTTATTAATGTGTTGTTTTTTAAAAAATGGTGATAGGTCATATGACAAGTATGTAAGAGTATATAAAAGGGGAAGTGATGTTTTATGTTGTATCTGATGAAGTTCTGTTTTGAATGTAATGTATTAAAGGAACGAAAGCGCTCATACAGGCTTTCTGGTTAATATTGGAACTAACGTGTGTGGCTATCTTACTTGAGATGTACTCCTGGTGCCTTATTTTATATATATATATATATATATATATATATATATATATATATATATATATATATATATATTTTTTTTTTTTTTTTTTTGAGGGAAGGAACAGAGCAGGATTAAAAGGCTACAGGAGTTGTCCTTCCCAAATGCTCTCTTTGTACACAGTAGGAGTGACTGAAATCAGAATATGATCTCACTGCACTCAGTTGAGTGAGCAAATAAGATGGACCCAAAAGGAGTATCCAAATACCAATCTACAAGAGGGGTGGGCAATTTCAAAGCCAACAACATTAATTCCAAAACAAGAACAGGGAGGGTGGGTGGGGGGGCTAACTGTAGAGAGAGAGCCACAACTTCAGTTGAGTTAATATTCAATGAAAAACACAAATAAATAAATTAAATACAGTACTATATGCAAACGAGCAGATAAATATGTACTTAAATTCATTTATATGTCTAGCTGATTTCAGGTAGATGTTATCTGGCCAAAGCTCTGATATTAAGCAGAGATAACTCAAAATGTACCACTTATATAAGGAAAGACAGGATGTCAGTGATGAGCTGAAACTACCCCCCACTGCTTTCAATGGCTACACAGAAATTCTAAAAAGTACTCTGTAGAGAGACAGCCACAACTTCAGTTGAGTTAATATTCAGTGAAAAATACAAACAAATAAATTAAATACAGTACTATATGCAAAAGACCAGATAAAAGTGTACTTAAATTCACTTATACGTCCAGCTAATTTCAGGTAGATGTTAGCCGGCCAAAGCTCTGATATTAAGCCTTCTTCAAGAAACTCACTTTAAACTAAATTACAATTATATATGGAATCCTAATGAATACATACAATTAAAATTCTCTCATTCTCTCATTCTTCATATAAAAAAGACTAGAGGAACATTAATTTTATAGGGAAAAATGCTACTATTCCTCAAATCATCTATAATTATGAAGACAAGGAAGGACTTTTAACTATTGTAATAGTAACATTTTAATAGAATCTGGACACTAGAAAATGTATACTGGTTACCAGGCATTAGGGTTGGGACAGTTAGAAAACATATAGATCTAATTACCAGAGTTTATAAGGGAAGTCTGATAGAAGGGGGAGACTTCAACTGCATTTTGGATAATTCTGAGACCACAAACAAAAGAAGCTTCTGTATTAATCTCACAGGGAAGGCCCTAAAAAATGGTGTGAAAATTTAAATCTAATTGATTCATACAGATATAAAGAGAGCGACTCATTATTATTCTCCCATCAAGATCACAGATATGGTACTCAAGCAAGAATAGACAAAATATTTATATCTCAAGAGCTAAACATGAAAATATCAAATTTCTCCATAACTCCTTGTCCTTTTTCAGATCACAACTCATTAATTCTTAAAATACAAACAGATTATAAGAAGTTCATTTTTATGACAAGAGTACCGGCTTATATTACAAAAATAAAACAATTCAATCCTTGGTTAGATTCAGAAATACAATTTTTTTAGATACAAATAATACTAAGGAATCAAATATAGTAATCTTATGGGATACCTTGAAAGCCTATTTGAATGGAAAAGTCCTTTCATGGTTTAAAAATAAAACAAAGGAATGAGAATCAGAATTACATAACATCCAAAAACAAATCATAAAGCTTAATATCAATGATCCTAGAAACGCATCTAATAAGAAAAAGCAATTGAGAAACTAAACAAAAATATAATGAAATTCTAACTCATAAAACAAACGTAGCAATAGAAAAATTAAAACTTAACTCATATGCTGCATCGCCCAAACATGTACATAATCTAGCAATAAGAATTAAAAAAACAATCTATTGAAAACAATATCACAAATATTATACATGAGGGGAAAATAAAAAAAATAAAGTAGTATCAAATATAAGTGATATTCTTGATGCCTTTATATGTCACTACACTGAACATTATAGAGATGACACACACCAAACTAGTCTATTAAATATAGGCTTAAATTTTGCAAAAATAAAAGCAATACCAGAAAAACTAAAACTAGATATTCAAAAATAAATATCTCTAAAAGAAATTACTGAAAAGATCAAGGAAAGTAAAAGTAATAAAGCACCGGGGAATGATGGAATAATTAATTAATTGTATAAGATATTCCCAACTTCAGCATTATCATTATTTCATAAAACATTAAATGAAATACAATCACAAAGCACAATACCACCCTCATGTAGATACTCCCTAATCACCCCCATTATAAAAGAAAACAAAGGTCTTAAACATTGTAACTCTTACAGACCAATTTCATTACTTAACCAAGATTATAAAATTTTTATGTCAATACTAGTTAGTAGAATTAAAAAATCATTAATGCATATCATAAATGAGGACCAAACAGGATTCATATACAATAGACATACTCATGACAATATCTAGAGAATTTTAACACTTATAGACTTCTTAAACAGAGATAACCAGGAAGCCCTTATAATTGCATTTGACATAGAAAAAGCCTTTGATACACTCAGATGGGACTATCTTTTTAAAGCACTAGAATTATATGATTTTCCCCACCATTTCATTACACTGATAAAAAACATATATAAAGACAATCTTGCATATTGTAAAACTTGGGCTATTTATATCAAAAGCCATTGAGATAACTAAAGGCACAAAACAAGGTTGCCCTATGTCACCTATTTTATTTGCACTAGCTATAGAACTATCTGCATCATCAATACGTAATGATCCCAAAATAAAAGGTATTGACATATATGGTCAACTTAACTCAAAAATTATGTTATTTGCTGATGCTGTTTTACTCATCTTATCTGTATCAGATGAATCTTTGCAAGAACTAGATGAGCTAGTGGAAAAATTCTATCTTATTTCTGGTCTACGTTTTAACAAAACAAAATCTAACTATATGTTTCTTAATAAAAAGGTAGACTTTCCATCAAATACAAATCATATAATAGGTAAACAGGTTCCTACTATAAAATATCTAGGAGTAACACTAAGTGAAAATATGGAATCAACTTTAACCATAAATTACAATAATATAACAAATGACATAAAAATGCAAATAGCAAAATGGAATAAAATATAAGTGAAATTTGAGGGCAGATTGCAAATAATAAAACTTATATTACTCCCCTAAATAAATTATATAGCACATGCTATCCCCATGAAACCAAATAAAAAAAAATGAAAAGAAGTAAATAAAATTCTATTAAATTTCTTTTGGTTTCCAAAATGAAATAGGATAGCTTACACACATCACATTAGGCTGTGGGAAATGGGTGGAATTAATTTTCCAGATATAGAGACATATATAAAAACTTCTATTTTCAGAACTATTATAAATTGGATAGATCCTAATTATTCTTCAATTTGGAAAACTCTACATAATATTATCGTTCTAAATGAAAACAAATTAATTAAAAACCTTATGCTAAATGAACAAAATAATAGGCGTTGGCATATATTGATTGTCAACATTCAATATAATATAACAAAACCAACTAATTTAAACTATATAACACTTATAACCTATTTAGAAGATTCATTCACACCAATACAGACATACATATTTGGATAGAATTACTAGTACCGTTCAGGTCTATAAAAAAAATGTCAATAAGATTCATAAAAATACTCTAATTGGGAAATAAAAAAACTTTACATGTTGGCAACACTGTATAAAGAATCAAAAAGTACTAGATATTCAACAAATCCAAAATACATATGATATATCAAGCACAGATTGGTTGGTACTCCAAAGCATACTATCACATGCTCAAGATCTATACAGAATAATTATTAATTCTTCTTATAAAACCAGCCCCAAACTTATAAACTACATGTTTGAAGTCATATATAATAATTATAATTGGACAAATCAAATTTCAAAATTATACAAAATCTTATTGAACTATAAAACTAAACCCAATCAAAATTTTTGGAATTTCATTACAAGTGGACATCAAATGAATTTATCAACTGAAAGTAAATCTGATCTTCTGTACTCTATTAAATTAACATTGAATTTACAAGTATGGAAAATATATACTTGGAAATTTTTACACAGAGCATTTATCACACCTGATAAATTGGCCAAAATCAATTCATCTGAAGATACCACTTGTTGGAGATGCTCACTAAGATGCAATGCAGACTGGATACATCATTTATGAAGGTATTATCATTAAACATTTTGGAAGAAATCACTAAATTTCTCCAAGCTATTTTTACAGATTCCTTTGTTTTGACTAAATCTCTAATTTTTCTGAATGTTAATGACAATATAGAAATGAATAAAAAAGACATGTCTACTTTGTTCCATACTAGCAGTAGCAAGAAAATGTATAACAAGAAAATGGAAATCATAACAAGAACCTACCATTGAAGAATTTCTGAGATTGATGGAAGAAATGGTGTTACTAGAAATTAAAGTCAAAGAACTGAGAATTACCCCTAAAACTTGGATCAACAATCCTTGGAAAAAAATTCTTTCTCTTATTGAGACATTAAAATTGGACACACACTCTTAATGTGTAACCTGTATATTTTCAATAATTGGTCTTTTTTTCTCTCATAATCATTCATGTTCAGGCCAAATGTAAATAATGTATATAAAATGTTATAACATTTATTTACACAGATGATTGTAATTCTAACTATTGTTACATATAGAAAATAATAAAACCTTTGAACAAAAAAAAGGAACTGGATCCCCTTTGAATGACACCACCCAAAACTAAGACAATTATTGAAATCAATCATTTTTTGTTTACACTGCAGCATCATACTAGGTGAGGGTAGTATGCTGCTCAAGGCTAGGGACATACCTGCCTGAGACACAGAGAGCTCAACCATGTCTCTCTTCATATAAGTCTCAGGTTGTTCACTCCAACATGAACTATGACAAAGTCATAATGATACTTGTTGCTGAGAGACCTGAGTGCATATGTGAGCTGGCATATCCTGGCATCAGACAGGCAGCTGACTGTGACTTTTTCCTTGTCCAACCTGGTTAATGGGACATCCGTGTGTCTCACTATTGAGTCTCCAATGACAAGAAAATTTGTTTTTTGAGTATTACATCTTACGGGCTTGATGGGTGAGACAAAGGTGGGTGAGACACTGGTGCTGCTATGTGTCATGCATGCTGTGGGGACTGTGTTAGTTGTAGCAGTCTTGTGTTTTGGAGGTCTCTGATGTTTCGCTAAGTTTTTCGAGAGAACATCTGCTTATAACCACACTGAAATGGAAAACGGGAAAAAATAAAACTTGTAATACCAAAGTTCACGTTAACAGAACCTCTGCTTATGTAAATTTTTGTGTTTGATATGTACTATGTGCATGAGTAGTGGTACTATGTGCATGTGTAGTGGGGGTAAGTTGACAACCTTTTCTGTGTTACTAATTTGAGTGCTAGAGAGAGCATGGATTCAAGATTCTTGGTGTAGCTACATCTGTCGCACTCTGTACTAGAGTGAGTTATTAGTAGAGGGTTGTTGGTGTACATGAGGCAATTGCTAAACTGCCTCAAGAGATCCAAGTCATCAAGGTTGGCAGGAGAAACAAGGGTAGTCCAAATGTCCATAATGCTAGGTTGAAGACTGTTGTCACTAGAGGTGGCTTTTCAGAATTGTTCACAGAAGAGCTCAGTGGTTGGATGTTTCTGCCTGGGATTTTATTTTTATTTATTTATTTTTTGCTAGTGGTAAAATAGGTTACAGATCACTAGCAGTATCTTTTTGACCGTGAAAGCACTAAAGATGAGGACTACACTAGTGTGCTACAGTTGTAGCTAACAGAAAACTTGTTGAATTTAACTGTCCGACTTTGGCGCACAATTGTGTGATACTGCGTGGTGCTGTGCAATGCACAAACACTGCTGAAATGCAGGGCCTAAATACCAGAAGCTAAAACCTGAAAAAAACTTTAAAACGATTCAAAAAGACCAATGAGGGTGTTTATTCCAAGCCCTAGACCGACCCCCTTTACCAGACAGGGTCCAAACATTTCAATCCTCTCACTAAAGTGGAGATTGGCCCCTTCCAATCCAAGATGGCCTAGAAAATGTGCTCAGAACAAACAACCACTGCAAACAGACCCATATGCAGCAAGCCTGTATTTGGGTTATGCTACAACTACTAGCTACCCTAGTTTCAGTGGGAAACACTAGAGAATGTTACCACAGCAGAAGAATAGCAGTGAGACACTAAAAAACGTTTAAAACAGCAGACAGTCAGCAAGGAGGTTCTAAAGAGTTTTTTAAACAGCTAACACATCAGTTATTTAAACACTGCTTGTTGGGAAAACCAGAACAAACAGAACAGATAGCTTTAAAACAGTGAAAAATACCAGTAAATACTTAACAAACAGTGAAAATAGCAAAAAAAGCTTAGTAAACAGTGAAAACAGCAATAAAATTCGATTTAACAGGCACAGTAATGCAGACAATTGCACTGCAACAGTGCAGTTTAGTACACAGTATATAAATGCAGTAAAAAGTAGCCAGCAGGCAATAAAAAGTGCAGTAAATAGTATAAGTAAGCAAAAAAAAAGGCAACTTAATGGTTTTTTGGAAGCTCAGAAGCCTCTAGTCGTCTGGTATCTCAGCTCAGAGTTGTGGCTGGTAGCTCACCTCAGTTCAACTCGGTACAAACAAGCAGAAACAGACATCCAAGAGCTACTTAACACTGTTAGCAAAACTTTGAAGATGAGAAGGCACCATCTGTAAATGTGATAGAATGCTAGGTTGGCTTGCGTTATAGACTAAGGCTGGCTAAGCTGATAGGAAAGGAATACATGCAGAAAGCCAAGGTAATGCAATGAAAAGTTTATAATAAGAATAACAACCTAAGAAAATTTAACCGAGGAAACCAGGTTTTAGTATTAGTGCCCTCCATGGGGAACAAATTTCTAGCTAACTGACAAGGGCAGTTTAGGGCGACTGCAAGAATAAATGCAATGAACTATAAGGTCAAACAACCAGTAAAGACAAAGATAGGACAGGTCTATCATGTTAATGTGTTGAAGATGTGGAAGTAAGTACAATGATCCATAGTAATTAGGAATGCTGAAGTTCATGCAGAAGAGACTAAAGTATCTTTATCTGCTTTGTCAAAAGTACAAAAACAGGAAATAAGGGAATTTTTATTTAGAAATAAAGGAGCTATGTCAGATATGCATGTGAGAATTAAAATGATAAGAGCACAGCACAGAGACAATATCTGGAATGAAGGTTAGACTGAGACCTCACAGAGTATCAGAGTCATAGAAAAAATAAACGTTCAAAAGATAAACCAAAAAAGTGCAGGTATCCTTGAGTCCAAAGCCCAATAAGAAGTCTTTCTTCTTTTTTCTAAACGCAACTTTATTAAATACAAATAAAGTGTTTTTGCCACCCTTATTAGAGCAGCTTCTTCAGAGAAACAGATTGTGATTCGAAAAGCACGATTTTTATAACAACAGGAAGTGACGAAACACAGTATCACATTACAATTTAAAAAAAAAAAATTATATATAACAACACTTTTCAATGTATTTAACTATATTAAAAGCTTGAAACTATAAAAAATACATATAATGCATATATTTATTGTAACTTTTAAATAAAATAGTATATATATATATATATATATATATATATATATATATATATATGACATTATATGATGCCTTAAAATCAACGCTACATTAAAACTAACTGTTTTTGAAAAGTATATATATACATACCTATATGTACAGCTGTTCTTGGGTTCATCCAAGATAGTTACCTATCTAAAATAACTTCTTAATTTTAAAACAGCTGAGATGTTATTATTTTCATTTAATCCCGGGAACCTGAATGCATCTAATTTAAATTGCCATTCAAGTTCCCGGTTCTCCAGAATCAAAGAAATGGGGCCTCCACTAATGTTGTATGGTACTTGATCAATACACATAAAAGAAAAACTATGTCCCAGATGGGCTTTGATGTGTTTAGCTAATGCATTGGCATCTGATTTTTTTCTGATCGCATAATCATGTTTGTAAAACCGGTCACGGGCCCTACGGTCCGTTTTCCCAATGTAGAAACCCGGACAACAATTACACAATGCAACATAAATGACTGATTTTGATTCACAGTTAAATTTATGAAAAATCTGGTATTTTTCATTTCTAATTGTAAAAGAGTTGCCAGTCTTAACAACTTTACACCAGTTACAGAAGCCACAAGGAAACATACCTTGTCTGCTGTAATGGATATGTGATAGGCTTCTTTGTAGTAGTTCTTTCAGATTACTACCCCTTTTGTATACAACTTGGGGCCGATCTCCTAATTTCTCTGCTAGAAAGGTATTATTAGAAATAAAATACCAGTTTTTAAGAATAATTGACCAGATGGCCTGAGAGTTAACATTAAAAGTCGTGACAAAGCTCAACACAAATTGGCTTTTACTATTGGTGGTAGTTACCTCAACTATAGGACTTGAGATTGGTAGGTTGGTACTGTTAGATTCTTGTCCAGTTCAAACCTCTATTTTATTAAGAATAGGTTTGTACACCCCTTCAATTCTTTTCATCTCAACTTCCTGGATCAAATCATCTAATAAATCAACTGGATACCCACGATTGAGAAACATATCCTTTAAAAATTTACATTCAGATTTAAAGTCATTGATGGTACTGCATATCCTTCCAGCTCTCACTAATTGTCCCTTAACAATGGAACGTTTCTGCTTGAAAGGGTGAAAACTAGAAAAGTGGAGCATGGAATTGCAGTAAGTAGGTTTTCTATAAACAGTAGAAGTGAACATGTGACTAGTGTCGTCTTTAATTAATTTTACGTCAAGGTATTCTATTTCTATTGTAGAAAATTTAGAGGTGAATTTCAAAAATTCAGTAGTTCCATTGAGTTCAAGAACAAACTGGTCGGCTTCGTCACTGTTACCTTGAAATAAAATAAAAATGTCATCTAGGAATCTGGTGTAAAACCTGATGTATTTAGTAAGATGAGGTTTATTCATCAGGTAATTCTTTTCCCAGAATGCGACAAAAAAATTAGCGGCGCTGGCTCCACAGGGGGAGCCCATAGCGACCCCTTGTTTCTGAATGTAATAGTCCTCCCCAAAAATAAAATAATTTGTAGAGAGAACTATATCAAGTAACTCAGTAACTAGATCGATTTCACCCTTAGGAACACTGAAGTCACTTAAAAGTAGACCTATCCATTCAACAGCTTCCTGATGTGGTATGGAAGTGTATAGGTCTACAACATCTACTGTCAAGAAATTATGACTTTCATCAAAGATGATATCATTAATGTTCTCTAGAAAAGTCCAGGAATCTCTACATAGACCCTGGATGTGTTTTAAGTATTTTGACAGAATACTGTCAATAAGTTTGGAACATGGATATGTAATGGACGACCTCCCATCAACAAGGGCTCTCATAGGTGGATTTGAGATGTCCTTGTGAATCTTTGGGATGCCGAACATTACTGGTATTCTTGGAGAACAGATGTCAATGTAGTTATAGATGTCAACATCAATTTTGCCTGCTAGATATAGGTCACGAAAGTAACCTCTGATCCTACGGAATGTTCCATTCACTTCATTAATTGAGGCTACACTGTAGGCGGGTGAATTTAACACTGTTAGCATCCTCTTTTGGTATTCCAAGTTGTCAAACACCACCAGTCCGCCCCCTTTGTCAGGTTTAATCAGCCTGACTGGAAGTCTTCGTAAACTGTCTAAAGCTGACACCTGCTCTTTTGTAATATTAGTTTTACTAATATCATATTTTGATGGTGGCTTCGTAAGCTGATGTCTAAAATCCGCCTCACAGATATTTTCAAATAAATGAAGGACTCTGTGTAAGGGTGGGTTGAAAATACTAGGTAATTTTAATTGTAATTGAGAATGACCATTCGTGTTTTCATCACAAAACAACAATTTTAAATTCAGTTTGCGAACGAAGCACTTTAAGTCAGTAATGACTTTAGCCAAATTCCCTTGCTTACTTGGTACAAAGGTATTACCATAGGATAGTAATTCAACTAAGTCGCCATCAAGAGTGATATCTGAGAAATTATATATTTTAAAATCTCCTTTTTTGTTTTGTATGATCGTGGGGCGGGACTTGGCAATGAAGTCTGAGGCCAAATGGGAGTCACAGTTAACTTCTATTGGTATCTGTTCTTGTTCTTCTTCGCTGGTGTCTGTTTGTTGCGTATCCCTAAAAAATGGTTGTTTTTGTAATTTTTATTGCTATAAGTTTTGATTCTGTTACTACATCTTGGCCCTTGATTAAAATCTTCATTCATCCCATTATTATCAACATCTAGTTCTTCTTCAGGGATAGTATCCTGATTTAACAATCCTGGTCTGTTATTAAAGGAAGATCCTGTCCTCTGGCATGGATCTTCAAGTTTAGGGTATGCCCTGTTGTTATTATATGCAAGTCTATCCCTGTCTAATTTCTTGGATTTATTGTTTTTCAGTTTAATTAAGAGTGCATCAATGCTTGTTAAAATACGATTGTAATCGTATTTGTATTTAAGAAAGTCAATGTCCATTTTAATAGCCATGTCCAAGGTGTTAATGTCACTGGTAAGGATGTTGATGTGAGCTTTGTAATGTTTCACTATGAGTTCTAATAGCTGTATTCCTTGTTGTTGAAAAAGCGCTTTTAAATCCCCGTAAAAAGATGAGTCAGTAAGGAGCCCAGAAGGAGAAAAGCTATTCCGCAAACCCTTCGGCACTAAATTCTCAGCAATACATTGTTCAAAATAGATAGTTTCCAACTGTAACTTTTTTAACTTTAACAGTTTACTATCAAGTACCTTGAGTTTGTCTGCGATATCCTCTCTACTTATCGGTCGATTTCCCTCCATATTAGACAAATTTTCTTGGTTGGAAACAGGTGAAAACTTAAAAGCAGCAGTATTTCCCATCCAGTCAGATAAAGAAGGCACTTCATTTCTATTAGAACAAGGTGGAATAGGATCAGCCGGTGCCGCAGAAGGAAGCTCACTTCGAAAAGTTGTGCTAGGCAAAAGCGGGTTGCCAGCAGCAGTAGCGTTGATGAAATTAAGTTCCCGTAATGGTGTCTCTGAAGGTGATTTACCCGAAGCTCCAACCATGGTAGGATACGGAGCTTGTGTTAGTAAGTGTTGAGGTTGGCCTGCCGGAATGATACTGTCAGCACTCCCACTACGGAATCCACTACCAGAGAAGACGACTGCTGAACCGGCACCAGGCGCTGATATTGGTAACCTCCTGTTGTCAATGGCATCCATGCGTGCATGTAGTTGCTCTAGCCTCTGAGACAAAG